>NW_007251264.1:143929-144782 GCF_000164805.1 Carlito syrichta
CCCAGTCAAGTTGACACCTGAAATTAACCACCGCAATTTTTCTCTCCAGAAGAAACAGATTGGTGATTTCCAAATACAGGAAGAAATGCATAAATGAAGGGTAATTAGTTTCCTCTTTTTTTTTCATATCTTATATAGATAAAGCCACATAATTAAGCTTAAAGTGTAGCACCTATGATTTAGATTAGACAAAGCAAGAACAAATTTAAATAAGGATTGCTAAGAAACAGCGTGAAGTCTCTGGCACTGGGACTGGTTGTACAGCAAAGGCAGTACCTTGGTTTTGATGTTGGGATATATGTCACAGAGGGCAAATTAGTGGGTCTGGAAGTCCACCCACCATGCTTTCTTACATCTCCCACAGCTGGGACAGTACTGATTCTTAACACATTTCTGTTTTGGGTGTAGAGAGGTCTGTGAAGTGCTGTGGTAAGTGAACCCAAGTCCAGTTGCTTATTACCCAAAAGCCAAATTCCAGAGATGAGAGTTGGTAGAAGAAAAAAGGCAGGGGGGTCTTTATTCAAGAGCCAGCAGCCTGAGGAGAGGGTAAACTAAAGTTACAAAAAAACCATCTGATTTTCAGGCTGGTTAGAAGGATTTTTAAAGGGAAACTTGATAGAAAGAAACATGTGGGAGTGGCACGTTGTGCAGATCTTCATGTCTTCTACTGATTGCTCATCTTGGGGGTGTTCCTCCTGGGGGTCTTGTTGATGTTATCTTGGTTGCAGTCAGGTTTGCGATTAACCATCTAGTAATTCTCCTCAAGTGAGAGGGTACCACAGACAGGTTTCTGGAATTCTGAAGCAAGCATATGATCAGATAAACATGCTTTTTGGAGGATGGGGGAGGAAGG
>NW_007251264.1:144871-148596 GCF_000164805.1 Carlito syrichta
TCTTGGTTACACTGGTCTGCCCTTACACTGCTTTCCATTTGTATGTTTCTAGATGATCAAACAAATCTGTCACTTTGGGTGAGATTTAAATGTTTTCAAACTGAATTTCTTTTCCTAAAGAATTTTATGATAAATTTCACATTCAAAATCACAATCAAGAGTCTTATTTATTATAAACTACTCAAAAATTATCAAGTGTTATAATCATTTTCATTTGAGAATGAGGTACCTATTTGCAAAATTTTAGAAATAGACATATTCAGAGGCAGAGCTTAAGATGGTGACCAGACAGGTCAGACTGTGAGGTCGGACTGTGAGGTCGCAAAAGCAAGTGTCCATAAAGATTCTCTGCATGAGTAGGCATGCGCTGGTGGAAGAGTGAAAGTCTGTCTGCAGGGAGACTCGGGTGTATGCACCTGGGGCCCCCCTCTGAGGGTGACTGCAAGTCCCTACCACCCCGAGATTGGAGCATGGGTGCGCAAGATCGACTATGTGGGAATCTCCTGAGAAGAGCCTAACGAACCCAGATGATTCTTATTGCCTGGTGCCTGGCTTATACCATTTTTTGTTTTGTTTTGTTTTTCTTTTTCTTTCTGTTTTTGATATCGTTTTCTTACATGGTTTGTATCTGTTATTTTACTGATTTTGTTTTCTTTTTCTTTAGACTTCCTGTTTGTGTATGGGAAGAGTATATCAACAGGGAGATTATTGTTGATTGTGTGTTTGTATGATTATCTGTATGTTTTAGCCTTATTACCCTTCTGTCGTTGTGTCTCTTTTCATTTGTTCGTTGGTTCATCTATTTTCCCTCTTACTCTTCTCTCTCTCCATCTTCCTCTTACCCCCCTGCTTCCTTTTTACTTTTTCTATTCTTTTCCTTTTTCTTACCTCCTTTTGTTTCCAGGGAGCAAGCCTATACCCCTACTGCATGGACAGATTGTAAGGCAGTGGGAAGTGGGTACCAGGGTGCCCATACACCTGTTGGTGGATACTGGAATGTGCAGACAGATTTTGAATTACAGCTACCTCCTCAATTAGATCTTAAAACTGCAAAAAGTACAGCCCCCTAACCCACAGTCCAGCTTAAGAATTGAACAAAGCCAGAGGATCCACATAAGGAAGAATAGGAAACTGAGCAAACAGAAGTAAAAGCAATCCCACCATCCCTGAACAACAAAATTAAATAAGAGTGAAAAAATGGGGGGGGGGGGGGGAAAATCTACACAAATGAAGAAAAACCAAAAGAAGAATATGGGTATCACACAGACTCCTGGGAGGTCAGACACTGAGAAAACAAACTTTGGAATGTAAGCAATGAAGAACCCCAGAATGACTGGTCTCAAACTACATACCCAGATATCAAGAAATTAATAGAGAGAATAAATGGAATTGAGGCAAGCCAAAAGGAAAATATGAAGGAGTTGATAACTGAGATAACAACAGTAAAGAATACTGTGAATGAAATAAATAACAAACTGATAAGCAGGGAAAGCAGAATTAGCCAAGCCGAAGAAAGAATCTCAGAGCTTGAGAACAAAATATAGAACTAACCCAAACTGTCAAAAACATAGAAAAGAAGCTTAAAAAGACAGAAAAAAAACCTTCAAGAGATGAGCGATTATTTCAAGAGGCTGAATCTAAGAGTAATTGTACTTTCTGAGGCAGAAAGAGAGACAGAGACCATCCTGGAACAAACATTCCATGAAATTATTCAAGAAAACTTCCCTCATCTCATCAGTGATGCAACCACTCAAACACAAGAGATTCAGAGAACCCCTGTGAGACAACAAAGAAGAAGTCCAACTCCTAGACACACAGTAATTCACCTAAACAAGATAGTTATAACAGAAAAAATCCTAAAGGCAGCAAGAGAAAAAGATCAGACTACCTACCGGGGTAGATCAATTAGAATAGTAGCAGATTTATCTACAGAAACGCTTCAGGCTAGGAGAGTATAGAGTCCAATTTTCAAAGTTCTCAAAGTTCTCTCTAAAATCTTTCCCAGACATTCAATACCTAAGAACTTACAATGCTTCTAGATCACCTCTACAAGAAACACTTAAGAAAGTGTTAAACATGCCGGACTCAGTGGCTCAGCCTGTAATCCTACGCCTTTGGGAAGCTCAGGTGAGTGGATTGCCTGAGCCCACGGGTTCGAGACCCGCCTGGGCAGCGAGACCTCATCTCTACAATAAATAAAAAAATCAGCCGGGCGTAGTAGTGCATGCTTGTAATTCCGGCTACTTGGAAGGCTGAGGTGGAAGGATCACCAGAGCCCAGCAGGTGGAGGCTGCGGTGGCCGGGAGTGGCCACTGCATTCCAGTCTGGGTGAGGGAGTGAGACCCCGACTCAAAAAAAAAAAAAAAAGAAAGTGTTAAACACAGAAAAAAGGGAAAAAAAGAACAACAATGTTCTTCACAAGAGTGCGGGAGAAAGATTGAAAACACATATGAATCAACCCAAAAATTTTTTTTAAAAGACAACAAACAGGAACAACAACAACTCTATAAGAACCTCATGACAGGGATAAACTCTCACATTTAAATAATTAGTTTGAATGTGAATGGACTAAATGCTGAAAAGACATAAAATGGCAAAATGGATAAAATATCATGAGACAACAATTTATATTGTCTCCAAGAGACTCATCTTACCAGAAAGGACACTCACAGACTCAAAGTAAGAGAATGAGATAGCAAAGTTTCAGGCGAACAGAACACAAAAGAAAGCCAGAGTTGTGATCTTAATATCAGACAAAATACCCTTTAAGCTATCAAAAATGTAAAAAGATACAGAAGGTCACTATATAATGATAAAAGGTACAATCCGTCAACAAGAAATATCCATCCTAAACATATATGCAACCCAACATAGGAGCACCAACTTTCATAATGCAGCTTCTAGGCAAATTTTAAAAAATATTGACTCTAACACTATCCTAGCTGGGGACTTTAATGTGCCACTCACATCCCTAGACAGATCATCAAGACAAAAAAATCAACAGTGTGACTCTTGACCAAATGGACTTAATTAATACCTACAGAACACTTGACCCAACAACTACAGAATATACATTCTACTCATCACCACATGCATTGTACTCTAAGATCGACCACATCCTTGGCCATAAATCAAGCACAGACAAATTTCATAAGATTGAAATTTTGCCATGCATCTTCTCAGACCACAGTGGAATAAAAATAAGTATCAACACCAATAAAGTTCCCCCCAAAACCACAAAGATATGGACACTAAACAGCATGATGCTAAACAACTCCTGAGTCAACATGGAAATCAAAACAGAGATTAAAAGATAGCTGGAAACAAATGAAAATGAGGAAACAACTTACTAAAATCTCTGGGATGCCACGAAAGCATTGATAAGAGGGGAATTCATATCTCTACAAACACACATGAAGAAAATGGAAAGATCACAAGTTAACAGCCTAACAAGACACCTAAGAAAGATGGAAAAGCAAGATCACGAAAACCCTAACTTCTGCAGAAGAATCCAGATCACTAAAATAGAAGGACAAATCTGGGACATAGAAGACAAAACGATAATACAAAAAAATCAATCAAACAAAAAGCTGGTTCTTTGGAAGGATAAACAAGTTTGATGGTCCCCTAGCTAGACTGACCAAGAAAAAGAAAGAGCCCCCAAAAAACTCAATCAGAAACACAATAGATGAAGTCACAACTGACCCTGAAGAAATACAAAAGAT
>NW_007251264.1:148781-165723 GCF_000164805.1 Carlito syrichta
AACATCACACTGATACCCAAACCAGGTAAAGATCCAACAAAGAAAGAGAACTACAGGCCAATATCCTTGATGAACATAGATACTAAAATTCTCAACAAAATCCTAGCAAACTGGATTCAACGCACATCTCAAAAATCATCCACCATGACCAAGTAAGCTCCATCCCTGGGATACAAGGCTGTTTCACCATTCGTAAGGCCATAAAAGTAATTAAATACATCAACAGATGTAGAAACAAAATCCACATGATTATATCACTAGGTGCAGAAAAACTTTTGATAAAATCCAGTACCCATACTTGATAAAAACCCTCAAACATCTAGGAATAGATGGAACATACCTCAAAATAGTAAGAGCCATTTATGAGAAACCCACAGCCAGCATACTGCTAAACAGACAGAAATTGGAACCATTTCCCCTGAAAACTGGAACAAGACAAGGATGCCCACTCTCACCCCTCCTGTTCAACATAGTTTTGGAAGTTCTAGCTAGAGCAATCAGAGAAGAGAAGGCAATCAGGGGTATCCAAATAGGAGAAGAGGAAATCAAGTTATCCCTCTTTGCAGACAACATGATTCTATACCTCAAAAACCCAAGAGACTCTGTCAAAAAACCCCTGGCACTGATAAAGGACTTTGGCAAAGTCTCAGGGTATAAAATAAACGTGCAAAAGACAATCACATTTCTATACACCAATAATAAACAGAAACCCAGATAAAAAGCACAATTCCATTCACGATAGCCACAAAAACAAACAAACAAAAAGGAAATACCTTGACATCTTCCTAACTAGAGAAGTCAAAGACCTTTACAGTGAAAACTACAAAACACTACTCAAAGAAATCAAAGATGACACAAACAAGCAGAAAAATATTCCATGCTCATGGATTTGATGAATCAACATTGTCAAGATGTTCATTTTACCTAAGACAATCTACAGATTTAATGCAGTACTCATCAAATTACCAGCAACATTCTTCTCAGACTTAGAAAAAACAATGTGGGAATTCATATGGAAACATAAACAACCATGAATAACCAAAACAATCCTCAGCAAAAAACAAACACAAAACAAAACAAAGCAGGAGGTATCATATTCCCAGACTTTAAACTTTATTATAAAACTACAATAATCAAAACAGCCTGGTATTGGTACAAGAACAGGCATATAGACCAATGGAATAGAATTGAGATTCTAGAAGCAAAACCTCAATTCCTCAACCAACTCATCTTCGACAAAGCCTCCACCACCAACCACTGGGAAGAGTAGAACCTATTGAGTAAATGGTGCTGGGAAAACTGGCTAACCATGTGCAGAAGATTGAAACAGGACCCCTACCTATCCCCATATACAAAAATCAACTCTAAATGGATCAGAGACCAAAATGCAAAACCTGAAACTATAAGAACCTTAGAAAATGCAGGAGACACCCATATGGAAATTGGAACTGGCAACCAGTTCCTGATCAAAATCCAAGCATCCATGCCATAAGAGATAAAATAGACGAGTGGGACCTCTTCAAACTGACAAGTTTCTGTAAAGTCAAAGAAACCATCAATAGAGCAAGGAGACAGCCCACAGAGTGGGATAAAATATTTGTCAACTCTATGTCTGACAAAAGCCTAACATCTAGGATCTATAAGGAACTCAAACATGCTGAAAAGAAAAAAAACAAACAGCCCCATTACAAAGTGGGCAAAAGATATGAATAGACAGTTCTCAAAAGAAGACAGGAGCAGCCAACAGACACATGAAAAAATGTTCAGCCTCGCTAGTTGTCAAGGAGATGCAAATTGAAACTACACTGAGATACCACCTAACTTCAGTCAGAATGGCCGTCATCAATAACTCAAAAAATAACAGATGCTGGAGAGGATGTGACAAAAGGGAACACTTCTGCACTGTTGGTGAAAGTGTAAACTAGTAGAGCCTCTGTGGAAAATAGTGTGGCGATTCCTAAAAGTTCTAAAAATCGACCTTCTATATTACCCCACAATCCGCCTACTGGGAATATACCCGGAAGAACTAAAATCATTCTATAAAAAAGATACCTGCACATGTATGTTTCATGCAGCATTGTTCACAATAGCAAGAACATGGAACCAATTGTGCTGCCCATCAAAAGAGGACTGGGTAAAAAAAAATGCGATACATATACACAATGGAATATTACACAGTCATAAAGAAGAACAAAATCATGAACTTCGCAGCAACCTGATGGACTTAGAGTCTATAATACTGAGTGATCTTTCACAGAAACAAAGAACTGAGTATCACATGTTCTCACTCATAAGTAGACCTTGAACAACTATCGTAATACTATAAGAAAAGGATTGACAGTAATGGGAAACTGTGGGGTTGTGTGGAGGGAGGGTGGAGAGGTGGGATTGGCAGTAGGGGGAATCTGCCTGGTGAAGAGGGGGCAGGCTTCATCAGCAAGGGTACCTGCACAATAAATATTTGTATACCTAACCCCGAATTGTACCCCACAATTTTAAAATAAAAAATCAAATTAAAAAAAGAAAAAATAGAAATAGATATATCCTTCCAGAGAGTCTCCTTGGGCCCTCACTTTTAGAATTGTGAATGCTCATGTCATTAAATCAATGTTCCTTTTAAGTTGTGCAGTTAGTGGGTAAAAGTCTAATACCCTACAACCCAAACAATCATAATAAAATCTAACCTGTAGTCCCAGTTAGGTGACTCTGAAATAATACATGATGAGCTTGTCATCATGAGAAACAGAAAGCAGCAAATGCAAGTTTCTGTTATTGTTGTGCAAACAATGTCCCTAGGAAAAATATGATCACAGACTCAGCAAATCTGTACAATAAAAACTATAGCTTTAATGTTAGCCTACATACTTACATAATCTATTGGCACAGCATCATAATGAACTTTCTCCTGTAAAAGCATCCTTCATTTTGAATGCTCCTGATTATAACTTTCCTTGTGTTATATAATCATTTAATCCATTATTAAATATCCATTAAGACTCTTATTTACTTTAGAAGACATATAATGACTCACTCTTTCCTAAAATATTTTCTGTAATCAAAGACAAAGTTTTTATTTCTTTGCATCAAATGCTATCTCCTTTTCCTCCCACTAACCCATGCCACAAACAATTCACTTCTTGTATTTTTATCAATACTTTGAAAGAATGTGTAGGCTATAACCATGTTTCTTTGAGTCTTCTCTTTTCTATGATAAGAATTCAGTTTTCCTAATCTCTTTATATACCTTTCATTTGACTTCTGAATCATTCTGAGATGGCCTTTGCATCTCCAGGGAGTTGTCACTATCCACCTTGGACAAGATGTTGGGGAGCTGGGGTGCACATGAGAAACTTTGTGCAATCACTCAAAGCTCAGGGCGTAAATCCAACACTATCACAGGTCAGATGGAGTCTACTAGGCTCTTTGCATCCCCATAGTGGGGGCCAGAAAAACTGTACCACTGAGTCTGGCTAATGAGATGATGGGAGATCATGGCAAAGACAGGACAGATCCAGCGCTCTCTCTTTCTAGGACTTCCTGCAAGATAACTTTTGCTGCCTTCTAATACTTCACCAACAAGCAAGCAGAAAGACAGATGCTGAAGAGATGGTGCCTCGCAGATCCTTGATTGTATCCTAAAATCAGGGCTTCTTCCTTGGATTATGCAACGGATCTGGCCTGTTTTTATCAGATCAGCTTCAGTATATCATAGTCATTCTATAAGGCAAAGATGCCATCACAAGTGTTTAAAGAAGTAAAGATCAATACCTTGAGAATTCTGGAATCCCCCACACCTGGCATTTGAAAATAGATTCAAGTTCTCTAAGTTCTTTGTCTGAGGAACTAGTAGAAACAGTCACAGCACCAGTAGACACAGTCACAGCACCAGTGGTATTTTGACAAATGTTTTATAACAGGTTTCCTGAAAAAAAAAAAAAGCACATATATATGTACATATGTTTATTTTAAATTTTACTGATATAAGGAATGTGTAGCACACAATTGACAAAAATAATAAAATGCATAGTATTCTGTATTGTAAATTCCATATAGCAAATTGATTTTAACAGAATGCTGTTGATTTTTGCTGAGCTATTTATCCTTAGGTAGCCAACTTGTGGTGGCAATTGATGAGATAGTGCAGTTCTGATATGAAGATTGGTTGACATTTTTATTTACATTAATGAGTAAGACCAACGTGAAATGAAATAATACACACACACACACACACATATCAGAACATAATTAGTGTGTCAATGATATGAGCAACTCCTTTTCTTCAGATACTGGGAGAATAGTTCTCATTTTTTAGTGCTACTCACATTGTAATGGCAACAGACACTTTTAAGTTTAATTTTTATTATGAACATGTTTTCAACTGGATGCAGTGGTTCATGCTTGTAATCCAGCACTGTGGGAGAACTGTTTGAGCCCAGGAGTTGGAGCCCTGCCTAGACAACACAGTGAGACATCATCTCTATAAGAAATAAGTAGTCCCAGCTGCTCAGGAGGCTGAGGTAGAAGAATTGCCTGAGCCCAGGAGAATGAGGCTGTGGTGAACTGTGATCATGCCACTGCACTCCATCCTGGGTAACTGAGTGAGATCCTGACTCCAAAAACAAAACAAAACAAAAAACAAAAAACAACCCCAAATTTTCCCAAATCTTAAGTCCTTAGCACTTACTTCACATGCTAAATAAAAATAATTTTAAAAAACCATACTTTCCATCACTTTCTCATGTCTGGACTATCAAAAAAAGAATATATTAAGCTCTGATTGGTAACCACCATGGCCAATTTAAAGCTACCAATGTAACATCACTGATTGATTGCAGCTTTGTAAAGAGATACACAGTAGCACGTCATTATATATTGTACATACCATGCAGATACCATAGGCATGAGTAACTTCAAAGGCATAAATAATAGAGAAATCTAGTAAAATAATTAGGATGTGATGAGTTTGGGTTATCTGTTACCTTTGTCTTCTAAATATTTTATTTTTAATTAGTACGGACACATACTGGTTGTATATTGTTATCTTTGTTTTTAATTATTCACTTAAGTGTAAGTTTAGGTAACTTAATTTTCAAAAAGGACTTTGTTTAATGACTGACTTACAAACCTCTGAGAAGGTAATAATTGACTCCTTTGAGCCTGTACAACTGGGCTCCAGAACATCACTAACTACAGTTATAGGTATTAAAATATTATCATGATGGAAACTTCGAATTGGAATGGCAATGTGTGATCATCTTGTCTATTACTTGTCCTTGGAACGTGTGGACTTTGATGTGTTGTGGTTTGTATAGGAGACTGTATCAGTATGCAGGCTCTGATCTGACTCCCAGACTCCTGTGGTATGACTCATAGAGAAAGCCTCTCTAGCATACATGGGCCTTCTGGAGGTTATCAGTGGCAGATCTTTTTTTTTTGAATCGGAGTGTCACTCTTGTCACCCAGCACCCAGGCTGGAATACAGCGGCACATTCATGGCCATCGCAGCCTTGACCTACTGGGCTCAGGTGATCCTACTGCCTCAGCCTTCCAAGTAGCTGGAACCACAGGCATGTAACACCACATCTGCTAATTTTTTGATTTGTTGCGGAGATGAGATCTCTCCAAGTTGCCTAGGCTGGTCTCGAATCCCTGGACTCAGGCAACCATCTCACCTCAGTCTCCCAAAGTACTGGCATTACAGACATGAACCACTACACCTGGCTTGGTGGCAGCTCCTAATAAAGGTTGTCAGGAGTCTGGCTTTAAAATGCTAGGCCAACTTCTAATGTGCCATTCTCCATGTTATGTGTGCATGCATGTGTGTATGGCAAGGGATGGGAGAGAGAAGAAGGAAGATTTTGAGAAGTTGCATCCTGCAACTCAGGATTCTAAGACATTAAGGACATTTTGAAGCTTTGGAAATGTCTGGGTACCCCTCAGAGAAAGATTTTCTCTATAAATTCAGAAGCAGAGAGTAAGCATGAAAATAATAAAGCTCTAGGGAAGAAATGAAGTTTCAAAATCGTGATTATGCAGAATGGGAGACGGAAAAGTTAAAATCATCAACTCCAGCTGGGACTGAAATCTTAGTAGCTAAGAACTGTTAACATTTACTGATTTACTGCATATTTATAATATGCTAAGTACTTTACATGAATAATTTCACTTAAACTTCACAACCATCATATAAAAAAGGTACTTTTCTCACTGACTTTTCAGATAGGGAAACCTGGGTGAAATCATCACATAAGTAATATACATAGAATAGGGCTGGGCTGGAATTCATAGATATCATAAACCTCTGAATCACAAACATACAGAGTTGTATGATTTTTCTCCATCAGCTGCCCTTGTAGGAAACCAACAAGAACACGGTTGACTTTTACTGAGTAGATGGGTAGAAAGGCAAGGAAGGGTAAAGAAAAAAGTTGTTCTTAGGTTTCTGAAATATTTATATATGACCAGCATGAAAAAGATAACCAACTCAACATTTTTTGGCCACCATTAAACCCTGGGTTAAATACTACCATCACCACTGTCATGGACTGAATGTTTGTGTCCCTCCAAGATTCATACATTGAAATTCTAGCTCCCCAATGTGATGGTATTTGGTGACAGGGTCTTTGGGAAGTTATTCATATTTGATTTGATCATGAGGGTGAGATGTATGACTGGATTAATGCCCTTATAAAAAGAAGAGTCTCTGCTCTCCACCATATGAGGATACAAGGAGAGGTGACCTTCTGCCAACCAAGAAGGCTGTCTTCATCAGACACCCTACAGTGCCTTGCTCTTGGACCTCCCAGTCCTCAGAACTATGAGAAATAAATATTTGTTAAGTCTATAGTGATTGGTTGTAATAGCCTGCACTGACTAGGACAACCACCGCAAGCAATAACAAAGTACTGTGAATAAAAAGAGGATTATCAAACTCCTGGGCCCAGACACAAAGATGAAAGACTCTAATAACAGTTACCTCAGTTTGAGTTCCTGGAACCACTTAACTATCTGTCTTCACAGAACATAGTTTTACCCAAAAACTAGTCTGAGAAGAAGAGAGACAAATGCCTGCTGACTGTAAGACTGAAGATAGGGGCTGGTTAAGAAGCTGTGGGATATCTGTTCCTGCATATGGAGCAGTGTCTCAGCAGGCTGGGCTGCGACTGCCAGAAATTCCACTGTTAGCAGGTATAGACAAGAAAAAGAGGATAAATCATCTGCTTACCAATGGCCCATGGTGTGTCCTGTATGGATTTGTCTCAACTGTTGTGCTGAGTTAGTCGTATGAATTCAATCTTTTTTGAATACTTTGTTTGTACTCTCAGCTCCACTTTCCACCTTCAAAGTGGCAGAACCACCAGCAACAATATTCTTTTTTAATATATAAAACTTATCTGTTAGCCTATTTAATAATTTAAAAATAGAGTTTACTATAGCTCTTATTATATTGATTTTAATGGCTAGTCACCAAATGCAATTCTGATGAACAGGATGAAGTAAAAAGAAACATGCTTGCTAATATCACACATGACAATTTTAAGCAGGGCCTCCAAATTCTTTGCCATTCGTCCCCCTAGGAGATGAGGCTTGCATCCCTTCCCTGCGAATCTGATTGGATCTGTGACATCTCTGGCCAATGGTGCACAGGTTAGGTGGTGATCTCCAGGGCTAGATCAGAAAAGGATGTATGGCCTGTCCGCTTAGAACTCTTTTTCTTGGACACTCCCACTCAGAACCCAGCCTCCATGCTGTGAGAAACTCAAGTCACATGGAAAAATGACTTGTCAGTATTCTGTCCACAATCCTATGCAAGCCAGTCTTCAACTCACCCCAGCACAGGTACCAGACATGGAAGTGGCTCCTCTGACTCTGACCACTCCACTTCTCAGCCATGCAAGTCTTTCTGGAGCCCCAGATACTTGAAGACAGAAATCGCTGTCTTGCTGTGCTCTTCCTTAGGTCTTAGCCTACAAAAACTGTGAGCATAATAAAATGGTCATAGTTTTTTGTGATTAGATTACCAATGGTTTGTTTCAATACAAAGATAACCAAAATACATACTGTAGAAGCATCTCTGCAAACACAAACATTTGAGTGCTTGTGATATATGTGGAATTACTATCACAGCATTGCTGTGTGCATTCAGAGGGGAGAATTACTTGGGCTCTTGCCTCACAGAAAAGAAGTGGAGAATCCATGAGTGCGAGTTCCCAGAAATGGCCTAATTTTTTGAGTTAAAGTTGATAGAAGAAATACCAGCACAACCAAAGAATGAGGATAGTCTCTGTTATCGTTATGATCCTTATGCTAATGATATTAGACACCTACTTTTACTGTAGTACTGATTTGGGACCTATTTCTATATCTTGCTATTCTATGTGTACTTGCATCCTTATGTTTGGTGGCTATTTCTGTATCTTCTTACTCTATAAGCACTTGAGTCTCTGAGTGTTTAGGGTGCGTAATGGTAGCAGGCATTCAGAGCAGCATTTGCATGTGCCCAATGGTAGTATGAAGCACAGGTGATGACCATATTCTGCCCAAATCAAATATGGAGTCAATGGCTCACCCCCCTCTCTGGTTGCTCCACACAGACCATTAGAAGTGCTATTAGTGAGACCAAAGAACCCTTGTTTCTGTTCTTGGAATGATCAAACCTGGGCAAATGTGCCAGACCAGCTGTGGTAGAAAATTTTTCTAGTTCCATACTTCCAGGATGATATAACTAAAGTGAACTATGTATGGAGAAAAATGCACAAAAGATGTTTCTGTAGTTTTATCAATATCAAAATTAACTGTCTTTTCTGCATGCAATCACCTGTTAATATTTTATTGAATGTCTTCTAGGTGAAACTTCTTTTTTAAGGAACTGAAGATGAAGAAAGTAGGTCCTGATTTGAACTTGGTTATATGCAAGTTGTATGGATTAACTCTAGGCTAAATAGGTTGACTTGTTCAATCCAACAGCTTGTCATTTTCCTCAATATTTGTTTGCTTATTGCTAAAGTATTATTCAGCAGCACTATTGAATGGAGTGGCATTTTTATGTAATATTGTTATTGTCTAAGGCAGACATAGTATTAATAATGCAAGTAAATAAACATTTAATAATATATAAATATTTACAATATCTATAATCAAAAAAATTTCTAGGAACTACGATTGTCTTATCAGTCAGAGTTCTTCCTACAATGACAGAAATCAGAGAAATTTCTGACAGCATGTTATTTTAAGGAAAATAAAATATTATATCTTCTGCAGAATCCCTCATTAACTACAACACTCTTCCCCCAAAAAAAGGTAGGCCAGTGAACTAGATGAAAACTTTAATTTTCCCATATTTAGACCCTCTCCTGCCTGGGTGAGGAAGAAAATCTCCTTTTGTTATTGAGGATTACCATAATTCTCAGTTTATTCTAGATAGCACAAATTTATGTCTGCTTTCCTGACATCCTTATTAATAGAACCCCCTGCCACTCAATGGTATTCTGGGTTGGGAGAACAATTATGCAGGCACTCTCTTCATATATCCAGAGGAAAAACCCTATGCAACACATACATCTTGTTGGTGGCAGGTTTCCTCTGCTCACATGAATCACCAGCCACAGAATGGAGTCCTACATCCAATTTCTTCTGTTGTGTATAAAACAGAATCAATTAAATCTATGTTCCCCTTGGTTCTCATTATAAAACTAAATTACCCACACTTAAAGCCTAGTTTGCTTTATTTGTCTGGATTAAACACCTGCAACTTTTATGGAACATTTTCTGGAAATTGTTTAAATTTTACAAAAATATTATTTGCAATCATTAAAGGCTTACTTTAAACATAATACTCTGGAATGGACTAAGAGCTCCCTTCCACGTATATTTAGTGGTTTCAATTGGCCCGAAAGGCCAGATCCAGTGTAGTAGGAAGAACATCAAATCTGTAGGCTGGGACTCTACCATTCAGCCCATACTTTGTCCCCTGTATTGGGAGACAGTATATCCCAGTTTCCCCAGAGTTCTCCCAGTTTACACCTGCTCTTTAGTGTATTTATTAAGACCACCCTTTTCATTCTGAGAAAAGTCCTGGTTTAGAAGACGAACAATATGATCACCCTGATTATCAACCATGTAGGACAAGGCAAATCACTATTTTGTGTCTCCAACCCAAATTTGATAAAAATTGACCATCATAGAAAGCTGTGAGGAGTAAATGAGAGGGAAGACACAAGAGCTTCAAAACCCAACATATTAGCAAGCATAACCTATTAGTCAAGCTTCCTATTTTCATCTCTTTGCCCGTATCTGCAAGTGCAAGGATTTGTGGATTTCCCATGACTGATCCTGACCCCTGCTCTTAGATGCAAATACTGCACTTTCAATTAAAAATCCTGTCCAGAAGTGGGCAAGATACCTTTCTTTCCCTCTGACCAAGCTCTCCACTATATTCTATCCACACCACACTCATTTCTGCTTCCAAATCCTTTTTCATATTCTACCCACCATCTGGAATATCTAGCTACTCTTTGCCACTCTTATTTTTTTGTTTTCTTAACTAAAGTTCAATCACAATTCACATCTTTTGAAAGAAGACTTCTGTGAGTATGGTTAGGGATTTGACGGTGCCATCTATATGTCCTGTCTCCTAAGATTCTGGCCAAAGTTTAGGTACAAAACACAACAAATAAAAAAGGAAATATAGCTTTATTAACTTGGGACAACACATGATGGCACAACGCAGAGGTCTATCATGGCTGGAATGACACTAGGCAGGGGTGGGGAATTCTATTTCTTACTTCAAATCTATATCTTGAAACTTCCATGCTTAGACATGACACAGGAGAGAGAGAGGGAGAGGGAATGAGGAAGGGAGTTGGCCTTCAGAGCTAACTCTGAGCCCACTACTTCCCACACTGGAAATTTTGGAGGGAAAGCAAATTCTTTCACCTTACACAAATAACTCCCTTCTTTGAGCACAATTTTAACTGAGGCAACTCTGCACAGTTTAATAAATTGTTCTCTGGTTGTTTCATGTGGGTCAGTTTCTATACTGTGCCTATTATCCACTCTGAACATCATTGATTAGTTCTTCTTATTTCTTTAGTATCTTTGAGAAAATCTAGTCTAAACTGGACTCCTATGAGAAAATTAATAGTTATTGGTTGAATGATTGAGTTGCAAGTTTAGAGGTAAAGTCTGGGAGGAAAATATGACCTCTTCTAAATGAATAACATCAGACAATGGGGCTGTCCCTGTGGATGCTGAAAGTACCCCATTGCTACTTTGCTGTAGAAGACTGATGGCCCTCCACTCCTTGTAAAGGGGGAGACAATGCTGAGATGGTATCTGCAAACACTTCATACTCCTGAAAACACAGAACAGACCGCACGGTAGAAAAAGCCAGATCACAGGTCAATAGACTCATCTCTTTTTCCCCTGTGTCTGTAGCTAAATCTTATTTCTCACCCTCCCTTGCATGTAGATGTGGTCATGTGTCAGAATTCTGGCCAATGGGGTGTTGGCAGATGTGATGTGGACCACTTCCTGGCCTGACCCACAGAAACTTCCCATGTATGACCTTCAACATGTTTCCCCTTTTGTCTGGCCAGAATGGAAAAAGCTCTCAAAAACCTCTGAAAGTCCCAGATTGGAGAAACTTCCTTGTGAATCTGGTTTCTGAATGAGTATTTGGGGAAGAGAGGACTATTCAAAAAGGAACAGTAGTATTAGGCTGCAAGAGAAATACTACTCATTCAGACTAGTTGATACAGCTTTCAACTTTGAGTCATCTATTGTCATTCTAAATAATAGTTACAATGTATTCATTCAATATGCATTGAGTACCAACCCTGTGCCAGGGGCTAGAGTGGGCACTGAGGCTATAGCAAGGGGTAAAATACAGTTCTTTCTTAGAAAGCATGTTAATGGCATCATGGAATGATGTAGGCCAGGAGGGCTTCTGAAATAGTATTTGGGAGGCAGGGACCCTGTCTTTTAATGAAGACTCCTGAAGAGATGCTACAAGACTCAAATGGTGACTTTATTTATTTTTTGAATTATGATCATTATGGTCTTTGGTGCTTAAAAATCTATAAAGCAATTTGCTCTGTTCAGCTTTAAATAGTTTCCAGTGAATGTTTGTTTCTGATAACTGCCTTTTACGTTTCCTTGAGGAAGTGCCTATGATTGAGAGAGAGGCCACATCATGTCAAGAGCTTGTTCTGCTCAGACATGCCTTGAGTTGGCCCTTTGTGGAAAGGCAGTAAGAGATCAGTAAGCAAGAACTGTATTTTACCCCCTGCTATAGCCTCAGTGCCCACTCTAGCCCCTGGCACAGGGTTGGTACTCAGTGCATATTGGATGAATATATTCTAACTATTATTTAGAATGACTGAATGGATGACTCAAAGCTGAAAGCTGTATCAACTCCTACCTGGCATTGGAATGTAATGTTAAGTCCCATTGTTTAAAGAGTTAATTATGAGCCAGGCATTTTACATATGTTATCTTGCCTGAGATAAAAGGAAAGTACTGGCATTATTTCTGCAATACAGAATATGTTGGGAATCAGAAGAACAGTCATTTGTACAAAATCACAAAGTGACAGAGATCAGGTTGAGCTCAGATGAAGCCATTCTTAGCCACTTAGCTCTTGAGGAATGGTGGACTTTGGGCAGTGGAACAGCATCATAACTTCAAGAAGATCCAGCTCCCACTGTGTACATTCCTGCCTTCTTTGTGAAGGAGATTGATCTGAAATCAATGAACTGGAAACAGAAGTGAGTAACATTCTTTTCTGAGTACAGTTTTGCAGTACTCTTGCAGCCTGAGGCATCTGTGACACCAGGTGAGAGTAAGTAGAGTGAGCCACCACATGACAAATCACACGTTGGCTGCTGAGCATGAACAGTTAATCCCAGACCCTAGTTTATGCAACATAATAGTATAAGCTCAGTGTGACTAAAACATTAGTAAGGACATAGACTTCTTAAGGGTGCTAGAGGTAGGGCTCCCTGGGAGGTAAAAATATTTCAATGTCATCGTCATTTAAATGATAACAGAGTATTCATAGCACTTAGAATTTGTTTTTCCTTAAGGAAGTTGGCATAACAGTATACATGTCACCCCCCCTTTCCATTCCCCAAGTTGTCACCCAAATGTTACACTTATTCACAGCGTCATACTAGTCACAGATCGAAATGATTTCACACGTACTGGAATGACTCAAAATATTTTGTGTTTCAGATTGGCCAGCAAACATACGATCTCTCTTTTATTTAATGCCAGAAGCTCAACTCAATGAGATCATTTTCAGGGAACTGATTATCTGTCAGACAGCAGTTTCTGTAACACTAGTTTCTGGTGTTCTTTGCAGAAGCCATGAATGCAGTGCTCACTGTTCTCTGAGTACTGATCAGAAACCAGGCAAGTATTGTAAACATAATGATTCTATTCTGACATTTTCTTTTTTTTTTTAATTTTATGATCAATATTTTTTATTATGATGTTGTGGGGTACAGTTAAGGGTTAGGTATACAGATACGTTTCATTCAGGCACCCTATTGATAAGAGGTGCTTCCCCATCCCCAGACAGATATTTGCTCGTTAATCCCATCTCCCCCCGCCATAGATTCCCACTACTGTCAGTCATTTTCTTATAGTATTAGGTTGGATGTTCAAGGTCCACTATATGAGTGAGAACATGTGATACTTGGACCTTTGTTTCTGTGAGAGGTCACTCAGTATTATAGACTCTAGTTCCATCCAGGTTGCTGCGAAATTCATGATTTTGTTCTTTTTTATGGCTGCGTAGTGTTCCATTATGTATATGTACCACATTTTTTTAATCCAGTCCTCTTTTGATGGGCAGCATGGTTGCTTCCAGGTTCTTGCTATTGTGAACAATGTGCGATAAACATACGTGTGCAGGTGTCTTTTTTATAGAGTGATTTGTGTTCTTCCGGATATATTCCCAGTAGGGGGATTGAGGGGTCATATGGGAGGTCGATATTTAAAGCTTTTAGGAATTGCCACACTGCTTTCCACAGAGGTTGCACTAGTTTACACTCCCACCAACAGTGTAGAAGTGTTCCCTTTTCTCCACACCCTCTCTAGCAGCTGTTATTTTTTGAGTTGCTGATAATTGCCATTCTGACTGGAGTTAGATGGTATCTCAGTGTGGTTTTGATTTGCATCTCCCTGATAATTAGTGAGGTTGAACATTTCTTCAAATGTCTGTTGGCTGCTCAGATGTCTTCCTTTGAGAAGTGTCTGTTCATATCATTGGCCCATTTTATAATGGGATTGTTTGTTTTTTTCTTTTCAGCACATTTGAGTTCCTTGTAGATCCAAGATGTTAAGCCTTTGTCGGAGCTGGTGTTGGCAAATACTTATCCCAGTCTGTAGGCTGTCTTCCTGCTCTCTTGATGGTTTATTTGACTTTGCAGAAGCTTGTCAGTTTAATAAGGTCCCACTTATCTATCCTCTCTCTTATGGCCTGTGGTTTTTGGGTTTTGTTCAGGACTTTGATGCCAGTTCCAATTTCCATGAGGGTATGTCCTTCGTTTTCTAAGGTTTTTATGGTTTGAGGTTTTACATTTAGGTCTCTGATTCATTGAGAGATAATTTTTTGTGTTTAGGGATAGATAGGGGTCCTGTTTTAATCTTCTGCATGTGGTCAGCCAGTTTTCCCAGCACCACTTACTGAATAGGTTCTCCTCTCCCCAGTGGTAGGTGGTGGAGGCTTTGTCGAAGATGAGTTGGTTGAGAAATTGAGGTTTTGCTTCTGGAATCTCAATTCTATTCCATTGGTCTATATGCCTGTTCCTGTACCAGTACCAAACTGTTATGATTATTGTAGCTTTATAGTAAAGTTTGAAGTCTGGTAACGTGATACCACCTGCTTTGTTTTTTTTGCTGAAGATTGTTCTGGCTATTCTTGGTCGTTTGTGTTTCCATATGAATTTCTGGGTTGTTTTTTCTAGGTCTGAGAAGAATGTTGCTGATAATTTGATGGGTATGGCGTTAAATCTGTAGATTGCCTTAGGTAGGATGGACATCTTCACAATGTTGATTCTTCCAATCCATGAGCATGGGATATTTTTCCACTTGTTTGTGTCATATTTGATTTATTTGAGCGGTGTTTTGTAGTTTTCATTGTAAAGGACTTTCACGTTTCTGGTTAGGAAGATGCCAAGGTATTCATTTTTTTTTTGTGGCTATTGTGAATGGAATTGTGTTTTTTATTTGGGTTTCTGTTTATTTATTATTGGTGTAAAGAAATGCCATTGTCTTTTGCACATTTATTTTGTATCCTGAGACTTTGTCAAAGGCCTTTATCAGTGTAAGGAGGTTTTTGACAGATTCTCTTGGGTTTTCAAGGTACACAATCATATCATCTGCAAAGAGAGATAATTTGACTTCCTCTTTTCCTATTTGGATACCCCTGATTGCCTTCTCTTCTCTGACTGCTCGAGCCAGGACTTCCAATACTATGTTGAACAGGAGGGGTGAGAGTGGGCATCCTTGTCTTGTTCCAGTTTTCAGGGGAAATGGTTCCAATTTTTGTCTGTTTAGGAGTATGCTGACTGTGGGCTTCTCGTAGATGGCTTTTACTATTTTGAGGTATGTTCCCTGTATGCCTAGATGTTCAAGTGTTTTTATCAAGAAGGGGTGCTGGATTTTATCAAAAGCTTTTTCTGCATCTAATGATATAATCATGTGGTTTTTGTATTCACATCTGTTGATGTATTTAATTACATTTATGGTTTTACGAATGTTGAACCAGCCTTGCATCCCAGGAATGAAGCCTATGTGTCATGATGGATGATTTTTGAGATGTGTTGTTGAATCCAGTTTGCTAGGATCTTGTTGAGAATTTTAGCATCTATGTTCATCAAAGATATTGGCCTGTAGTTCTCTTTCTTTGTTGGATCTCTACCTGGCTTGGGTATCAATGTGATGTTGGCTTCATAAAATGATTTGGGGAGGGTTCCATTTTTCTCAATCACCTGAAATACCTTCAGTAGGATTGGTATCAGCTCCTCCTTAAATATCTTGTAGAATTCTGCTGGAAAGCCATCTGGACCAGGGCTTTTTTTTGTAGGTAGTTTTCTTATTACATAGTCGATTTCCTTGATTATTATTGGTCTATTTAGGGTCTCAATTTCTTCTGGTTCCAACCTAGGTAGGTTGTGTGATGTCAGAAAGTCCTCCATTTCCTTAAGGTTTTCAAGTTTGTTTCCATACAAGTGTACGCAGTAGTCTCTAATGATCTTTTGTATTTCTTCAGGGTCAGATGTGACTTCATCTTTTGTGTGTCTGATTGTGCTTATTTGGTTTTTTTCTCGTTTTTTCTTGGTCAGTCTAGCTAGGGGACCATCGATCTTGTTTATTCTTTCGAAGAACCAGCTTTTTGTTTCATTGATTTTTTGTATTATCTTTTTGTCTTCTATATCCTGGATTTGGGCTTTTATTTTGATGATCTGGATTCTTCTGCTGAAATCAGGGTTTTTGTGGTCTTGCTTTTCCAGCTTCCTTAGGTGGCTTGTTAGGCTGTTAGTTTGGGTTCCTTCCATTTTCTTCATGTGTGCTTGTAGGGATATAAATTCCCCTCTTACTACAGCTTTTAAGGCATCCCAGAGATTTTGGTAAGATGTTTCTTCATTTTCATTTGTTTCCAGGTATCTTTTGATCCCTGTTTTGATGTCTTCATTGACCCAGGAGTTGTTTAGCATCATGCTGTTTAGTGTCCATGTCTTTGTGGGTTTTGGGGGGACTTTGTTGGTGTCAATGTTTATTTTTATTCCACTGTGGTCTGAGAAGGTGCATGGTAGAATTTCAGTCCTTTTAAATTTGCTTATGCTTGATTTATGACCAATTATGTGGTCGATCTTATAATACGTTCCATGTGGTGATGAGTAGAATGTGTATTCTGTGGTCTTTGGATGGAGCG
>NW_007251264.1:165743-200739 GCF_000164805.1 Carlito syrichta
TTTTTTTTTTTTTTTTTTTTTTTTTGTAGACAGTTTTCCTATGACATAGTCAATTTCCTGAATTGTTATTGGTCTATTTAGATTTCTTCTTGTTTCAACCTGGGGAGGTTGTGTGGTGTCAGAAAATCCTCCATTTCCTTTAGGTTTTCAAGTTTATTTCCATACAAGTGCACATAGTAGTCTCTGATAATCTTTTGTATATCTTCAGGGTCAGTTGTTACTTCATCTTTTTTGTTTCTGATTGTGTTGATTTGGGCTTTTTCTCTCTTTTTCTTGGTCAGTCCAGCTAGGGAACCATCAATCTTGCTTATCCTTTCAAAGAAGCAGCTTTTTGTTTCATTGATTGTTTGTATTATCTTTTTGTCTCGATATCCTGGATTTGGGCTTTTATTTTGGTGATCTGGATTCTTCTGCTGAAGTTAGGATTTTGGTGCTCTTGCTTTTCTAGCTTCCTTAGGTGACTTGTTAGGCTGTTAACTTGCAATCTTTCCATTTGCTTCATGTGTGTTTGTAGATAAATGAATTACCCTCTCACTACTGATTTCATGGCATCCCAGAGGTTTTGGTAAGATGCTTCTTCATTTTCATTTGTTTCCAGGTATCTTTTGATCTCTGTGATCTCTGTTTTGATTTCCATGTTGACCCAGGACTTGCTTAGCATCATACTGATTAGTGTCCAGTCTTCATGGGGAACTTTGTTGGTGTTGATATTTTTTTTTGTATTCCACTGTGGTATGAGAAGGTGCATGGCAGAATTTCAATCTTATGAAATTTGTTTGTGCTTGATTTATGGTCAAGGATGTGTTCAATCCTATACTATGTTCTATGTGGTGATGAGTAAAAAGTATATTCTGTGGTTGTTGGATGGAGTATTCTGTAGGTATCAATTAAGTCCATTGGTCAAAAGTCACATTGAGATTCTGGATCTCCTTGCTGATTTTTTTGTCTTGATGATCTGTCTAGGATTGTGAGTGGGGTATTAACATCTTCAGTTATGATAATGTTAGAGGCAATATCTTTTTTAAGTTTTCCTAGAAGCTGTTTTATGAAAGTTGGTGCTTCTATATTGGATACATATATGTTTAGCATGGATTTTTTTGTTGATGGATCAAACCTTTTATCATTATATAGTGAACTTCTGTCTCTTTTTAAATTTTTGATATCTTAAAGGGTATTTTATCTTATATTAAGATTGCAACTTGGTTTTCTTTTGCGTTTTGTTCACCTGAAATTTTGCTTCCCATCCTCTTACTTTGAGTCTGTGAATGTCCTTTCTGGTGAGATGAGTCTTCTGGAGACAATATATTGTTGCCTCATGATAGCTTATTCATTTTGATATTCTATGTCTTCTCAGTGGTGCATTTAGTTCATTCAGGCTAATTACTGAAATGTGAGAGTTTATCCCTGTCATGAGATTTTTATAGAGTTGTTCTTGTTTGTTTATTGTATTTTGAATTTTTGTTGATTCATGTGTGTTTCCAATCTTTTTCATGCACTCTTGTGAAGAACTTTGTCAGTCTTTTTTCCTTTCTTCTGTGTTTAATACATTCTTAAGTGTTTCTTGTAGAGCTGGTCTAGAGGCAGCATAAGTTTTTAGGGATTGAATGTCTAGTAAAGATTTTAATTCTCCCTCACTGATGAAGTCTAACTTAGCTTAGTAGGATATTCTTTGGTTGAAATTGTTTATTTTTGAGAACTTTGAATATTGGGGTCCAGGCTCTCCTAGCCTGAAGTGCTTCTGTAGATAAATCTACTGCTATTTGAATTGGTCTTCCCCAGTAGGTAGTCTGACCTTTTTCTCTTGCTGATTTTGGGATTTTTTATTTTATACCTACTTTATTTAGGCAAATTACTATATGTCTAGGAGTTGGTCTTCTCATTTGTTGTCTTGCAGGGGTTCTCTGACTCTCTTGTGTTTGAATCATCACATCACTGATGAGATGAGGAAAGTTTTCTTGAATAATTTCATGGAATATTTGTTCCAGGGTGATCTCTCTCTCTCTCCTTCTGTCTCAGGAAGTCCAATTACTCTTAGGTTCAGCCTGAAAATAATCGCTAAACTCTTGAAGTTTTTGTTTTGTCTTTTAAAGCTTCTTTTCTGTGTTTTTGACAATTTGGGTTAGTTCTATATTTTGGTCCTCAGACTCTGAGACTCTTTTTCTTCTGCTTGGCTAATTCTGCTTTCCATGCTTATCAGTTTGTTATTTATTTCATTCACAGTATTCCTTCACTGCTGTTATTTCAGTTATCAACTCCTTCATATTTTCCTTTTGGCTCTCCTCAATTCTTTTTATTCTCTCTATTAATGTTTTGATATTTGGGCTGTAGTTCGAGACCAGTCATTCTGGGGACTCTTTATTGTTTGCATTCTGAAGCTTGTTTTCTCATTGACCTCCCAGGCATCTGTGTGAGACCCATAGTCTTCTTTGGGGTTTTCTTCATTTGTATAGATTTTCCTTCCCTCTCTCTTTTGTTTTCCTCTTCTTTAATTCTGTTGTTCAGGGATGGTGGGGTTGCTTTTACTTCTGTTTACTCAATCTCTTACTCTTCCTTATGTGGATCCTCTGGCTTTGTTCAGTTCTGATGTTGGACTGTGGGTTGGAGGGTGTACTTTTTGCAGTTTTGAGATTTAATTGAGGGGGAGGAGCTGTGATTCTAAATCTATCTGCAGATTCCAGAATCCACCAACAGGTGTATGGGCACCCTGGAACCCACTTCCCACTGCCTTACGATCTGTCCATGCAGTGGGGTTATAGGCTTGCTCCCTGAAAGCAAAATGAGTAAGAAAAAGGAAAAGAATGGAAAAAGGAAGGAGGGGGGCAAGAGGAAGGTTGTGAAAGAGAAAAGTAAGAGGGAAAACAGACAGATATAACAACTAGCAAATGAAAAGAGACATAAAGACAGAAAAGAGTAAAAAAACCCTAAAACATACCATCATACAAACACACAAACCAACAAAAACCTCCTTATTGATGTACTCTTCCCATACACAAACCGGAAGTCTAAGGAAAAAAATCAGTAATAACGGAAAGAAAGCTACTACAAATACATTATCAAAAATAGAAAGAGAGAGAAAAAAACTAGCACAAAAAACAAACAAAAAATGAGCCAAACAGACAAAAAATAAAAGTAAAAATACATAAAAACAAGGAAACAAACTCGCTCTGAGGTCGTTCCTGTAAGTGCAATGTCCTTTTAGCTCTGATCTCTAGCCCTTCCCTTCTCCTCTCAGTGCTGATAGGATTGCTCACAGCTTGGGTCAGACACCCCAGGCCCACTGTGGAAGGAGGGTGGATCAGATCTGGACTGGTGCAACTTGTTGCCTGTCAAGTCTGCCACTCAGATCTGACCTGTCTGTGTCTGATCCAGTGTGGGGAGGAGCTTCTGTCTTTCCCAGTTTGATGAGATTACCTTAGGTCCCAAGTTGAAGGCTGGGTGGAGTGGGTAGAGCTGGGCAGGTCAATGCAGGCCTCTGCCTGTTCCTGGGACAGAGAAAATGGTTGCAGTTGGCATTTCTTCACTGGGCATGGGGCTCCTCTCTGGCTCTCTCAATCTTCTCTCTCCACTGATTGAATCCGGAGCTCCAGCTGATTTGCTATAACAGGTGATCGTATGGGCCAGGTGCCAGGTGATGAGAATCAGCTGGATTCATCAGGCTCTTCTCAGAAGAGTCCCATGAACAGCAGATGATCTTGCGCACCCGTGGTTCCAATCTCAGGGGGTTGCGGCTTGCAGCCACCTTTAGAGCGTGTCCCAGGGTGCACGAACCCAAATCTCCCCTCAGACTTTCACTCTCTTATCGGCACATGCCTACTTACACAGAGAGTCTTTATAGACACTTGCTTTCACAGTTTGACCTGTCCGGTCCCATGTTGTCAGCATCTGAGTAGTTTTTTGGAAAAGATAAAATAGACACACTTCTTAGACTAAGAAAAAGATAAAAGACTCAAATAAATAAAATTAGAATGAAAGGGAGGACGTTACAACTGATACCAAGTGAATACAAAGGATCATAAGAGACGACTATGAACAATTATATGCCAAAAAATTGGATAGCCTAGAATAAATAGATAAATTTCTAGACACAGACAACCTATCAAGACAAAATCATAAAGAAATAGAAAATCTGAACAAATCAACGAGTAAGGAGATTTAGTCAGTAATATAAAGTCTCCCATCAAAGAAAATCTCAGAACCTGTTGACTCCACTGCTGAATTCTACAAAGCATTTAAAGAACTAATCCTTTAATTTAGAGAACTAATACTTCTCAAACTTTTCCTAAATAAAAAGAGGAGGAAATAGTACTTCCAACACTTTTTATGAGACTAGAAATACCGTGATACCAATGCCAGACAAGGAAATTACAAGAAAAGAAAATTGCAGGCCAATGTCCTTCATGAACATAGATACAAAAATCCTTGACAAAATGTTAGAAAACTGGTTCAGCAGTACATTAGAGAAATTATCTATCATGATCAATTGAGATTTATCCCTGGGGTGCAAGGATGGTTCAAAATACACAAATCAATAAAATTGATATGTCACATTAATAGAATGAAGAACAAAAACCATATGATCACTTCATTAGATGCAGAAAAATCATTTGACAAAATTCAACATTTTTTTCATGATAAAAACTCTCACCCAATTAGGTATAGAAGGAAAATACCCCAACACAACAAAAACCATATGTGAAAATCCCACAGCAAACATTATACTCAACAATGAGAAATTAAAAGCCTTCTTCTAAGATCTGGAACAAGACAAGAATGCCCATACATATCACTTCTATTCAACATAGTGTTGGAAATCCTAAAAGGTATCCAAAATAGAAAAAGGAAGAAGTGAAACTGTTATTGTTTTCTGATAACATGACCTTATATATAGAAAACTCAAAGACTCCATCAAAAAGCTGTTAGAACTAAAAAAATACAATAAATTCAGGATATAAAACAACTTACAAAAATCACTAGTGTTTCTATGCACTAACAGCAAAAAAGAAAATCAAAAGAATAATCCCATTTACAGTAGCAACAAAAAATATTTGCTTATAAATAAATTTAACCAAGAAGGTGCAACATCTGTATACCAAAAATTATAAAATGTTGATGAAAGAAATTGAAAATGACACAAAGAAATTAAGAAATATCCTGTGTTCACTGATTGAAATAATATTGTTAAAACTTCCAAAGTGATCTACAGTCAGTGTAATCTCTATCAGGATTTCATCTTTTTTTGTGGAAATAAAAAAAATCAAAAAATTTATATGGAATCACAATAAATTTTATAATGGTCTTTGATAGACAAGACAATCATGAGTATAAAACAAGAAAGCTGAAGGCATTACACTACCTAATTTCAAAGTATTTTACATGATTTCATACTCTATTACATTAGTATAGTAACTATAACCACATGATACTAGGATAAAAGTAGACATTTTGACCAGTGAAACAAAGTAGCTCAAAATGAATTCACTCATTTATAGTCAGCTGATTATTTTGCAAAGTTGCCAAAAATGGTGTTGGGAAAACTGGATAGCCACACATAAAAAAATGAAAACGGAGCTTTATCTCATACCATGTACAAAATATTCTCAAAAATGGGTTAATAACTTAAACATTAGAGCAGAGACTTTAAAATTACTAGAAAAACATGGGGGAAAATTTCCACAGCATTGCTCTTGGTGATGAATTTTTAGATTTGGTCTCAAAAGTTCAGGCAACAAAATCAAAAATAGGCAAATAGGATTACATAAAACTAAACATTTCTGCACAGGAAAAAAAGCAACAATGTAAAAAGGCAACCTATGAATTGGGAAAAAATATTTGTAAGTCATACATCCAATAATGGGTTTATATCCAAAACATATGAAAGTCAAACAAATACATAGCAAGAAAACAAAAAGCCTAATTAAAAATGGGCCAGTGAGCTGAACAGACATTTCTCAAAAGAAGATATAATATATATATAAAACTTTCACATATATATATATATTTTTTTGAGTTGGAGTCTCACTCGGTGGCCCAGACTGGAGTGCAGTGGCCGCTCCCGGCCACCGCAGCCTCGCCTGCTGGGCTCCAGTGATCCTTCCGCCTCAGCCTTCCGAGTAGCCGGAATTACAGGCACGTGCTACCACGCCCAGCTGATATTTTTGATTGATTGTAGAGATGAGGTCTCGCCAACTTGCCCAGGCGGGTCTCGAACCCGCGGACTCAGGTAATCCACTCACCTCAGCCTCCCAAAGGCGCGGGATTACAGGCTGAGCCACCGAGCCCAGCTAACTTTCACATATATTTTTAAAAATGTGATTATTTGAGCACTAAATATATAATAGAAGATATGGCAACTGCTCTACTTGATATTTAACCTGAACAATAATCCTGTGAGGTAGATAATTATTCTCATTTTATAAATGGCAAAACTGAGGCTCAGAAATATTAAGTTACTCACCTAAACTTCCTGCTAAGTAAATATTAGAGCTGTAATGGAATGCAAGGTCCCTTACATTGATCACCATGATCTTAACTACTATAATATTTAGTCTCCTCATTATTTTACTTTGTATGAGAAAGTCGATTTTCTACAAAAGGCAGTTATTCATAAACATAATGTTATTTTTCCTTTTGTTTGTTCATAAAGTATTTTTGTTGTCAAGGGTGAATTGCAGATTGCATCAGGACTCTCAACTGATCTATGATTGTTCCTAGATGTAGAATAGTGAGAGCTGCTATGGCACCAGTTGCATGTCAGGAAACTGGGAGACAGGGACTCAACAAATCTGTCCTTGATGGCATTTTAAACCACAAAAACGCACCAAAAAAACACATAAATAAATAAACAAAAAAAATCTGTTTTTTTTCTCAATCTCTCTTAATCTACTCTCTTCCTTTCCCAGTCTGATTCTTATCAAAAAATGAAAAAGTCACCTCATAGATTGCAACAACACTTAAATACATATTAATATACTTTTTGGTCTGTTAAAGTATTTTAGTTTTACCAAGGCAATGGTAATAGTGACACAATATTTTGATTATAGATTACTTTGACAAATTTTAATTGAGAAATATTGGTCAGAGAGAGATATCTGTTACACAGAGGAAAGAAAACTCATTAAAGAGTTAGGTTATTAAATTAAGGAAATACTGTGTGGGTCAAAACTGGGCAGGTAAGCCAAGACTTGAGGAACTACAGTGGGACTTTATGGAGAGAAAGATAGAGAAGAAAAATGAAAGAGAAAAGGAAAAAAAGACAGAGAATATGGCAAGAAAACTCAGGGAAGGTGGCATAATTTCCATTATTTTGATATATATCTATATATAACAGATTTCTCTCTCTGACCAATATTTCTCAAGAGTGAAGGTAATGGAGAACCCCAAAGTAATATGTATTAAAAAGTTAAAATTTTTGCTCAGAGTTATTCTCCCCCACTATTAATTACTTACTATTAATTACTTCTTCTGTCGAAAAGGAACCCTGCCTTCATGATGATGGTATTATAGTTAATAAATCTGTCTTTAAATGAAGATAAAAAGAGTGAAAGGTAGGCTATGAATCATTTCATTAACTCTACTTTGATGGGGATTTGAGTTGATCTGGGGTGGGATTTCAAAAGTTTTGTGTCACAGAAAAGATTGATGCTTCAAAGAAGATGAATATGAATCAAAGGGGTTATTTGAACCTTGAGAGTTTAAGGTTTGTCAGGCCACTTATTTCTCCTGCCAGACTCTAGTCAAGCCATCAACATGGCCATCTTAAGTAATATGTGTGTGTCATAAGTTATATAATTATATCTTGTTAGACATACCTGTCACCATCATTGACGGGAAAAGAACCCAGAATTCCCTGGACTTAAAAAGGCTAATTTTTTCTCATACTTGTGTAAAGATTGCAAAAAATGTAAGCAGGCTACTGTCGTCCTATTTTAGGAGATCAACCCCCTCTTTTTTTTTTTTTTTGGTAAAACACCTCTTCTTTTTGACTTCTACTTTTGAGTTGAACACTGAATATATCCTATGTATTCTCTTTGTAGTATAATTTATATTATAAAAAGATCAAGTTGGATGTTCTTCAAGGGGAATAGAGCTGTGACCAAATATGTGACAAAATTAGAAAGTAAATTAAATTCTCATTAAGAGACTTAAATTGTAAATGAGTGCAGTCCTACTCAGGGACCTTGCACGGTCTGTCATCACTAATGAGCTTTTATTAACATGCTTGTCCTTCACTCTTGTTCCTTCCCTGCACAAGATAGGAGACACATTTCAGTTTCTGAGTTGTGACTGTGTCTGCTGGCTTCCTCACTGTCGTTCTGGCCACAGTGTACACCAATTTTCAGGGAAGATTAATTTTCTCCTTTATTGTAGAGCAGGACTTTCTAAAAGCGAGGTTATTTTATTTACAAAATAAATTGCAATATTTGTTGAGGTTCAGGAGTAAAAAGCAACCCTTGGAAAGACTGTTTAATACTGTGGCTGATTAGAGTTTGTGAGTGCTTGACCTCAATACTCTTGGAGACACCAATACATCCACCAAAAGCTGAACAAATAAACGTGCTTAATTTGATTTTTTCTGTAAGTAAAGAGATTGTGGTGCTTGTTGATAGGAAGTTGGTCTCCTGTTGCTCTTTTAGCTGAAAGGAAAAAAGATGGTTCCTTATTCATCCCTGTTTCTGCAATAATCTTGTCCTCTTAGCAATCAATGGAATGATTTTTAGGTATGTAAAGTGCTGTTAATCAAAGTGTAAAAACTCTGTTGACAACAGAAGGGAAGAAAGAGAAAAAAATGAGAGAGAAAGAGAACAAATGTGTCAGCCAAATGAAAAATAAATGCCTAGTTGGGCAGAAAGTTTTAATGGAAGTAAATAAATACAGGAAAAACAAGCAAAAGATCACTTTTTCTACTACCCTGTACACTTGTGGTAATTGCAGTAGTCCACAGCAGACTAAAAAGATAAAAGTAAATGTCTGCCAGAAAGTTGAGGTCCTTTTGGATTGAGGATGAAAAACGGCCTTTGGAGAGTACATAAAGTTTTTTTCAAAGGCTGTTCTGTTCTGAATACCAAACAGGCACGCTGGGCAGATTTTGTTCAAAAGTGCTGAGAAAAGGTGACGTTTGCAGCTGGCAACGTCTGGGAAGACAGTGCTTAGTAATGAATGGTTCATCTCATGAATGCTGCCCATAATATTTTACTTCCTGGAATGGGGGTTGAGGAAGGTGAAGATACCAAAATTTCATAAATTTTGCATACATTTCAAAAATTTAATTATTGCCTTGCTATTATACAGGTCTGTGTTCAGAACAAAGGCCTAGTCATTAATCCTTCTTGACTTCCTCTTTGGCATTGCTACCTTCTATATTTTAAAAATGTCTCAGTAATACCATGAAGTTTTATTTTCACCATTTGTGGATAGAATTCTCTAGGGCATAAACTGCTTCAAATGAAGTCACTTGGGGTTGAAAAATAAATTACTAGTTATTAGAACTCATCTTCCCTTCGTGTTTTGTTTTCTAAAATTGTCCCATTTTACTTTAAACTTACTTATTTCACTTGTAGCAATTATATAGTGTGCTTTATGCCTGAGGACATGAAAACTCACCATTTAACACATTTCTAGGTCAATTAATATTATTTTAATTCCCTAAGCCACAGAACAGACAGTCTGACTACTTAAGTTGTTTAAGGACTTCTTACGAAGTGAAGACAATGAAGCTTTCGGTTACTACATTTATAACTTTATTTAAAATAATAAGCAGTAGCATCTGCTATCTTTTGACTAATACTAGGGAGATTAGCAGTGCTGTTTTGTATTTTAGTTGTGTTTGTTTTGTAAGTTTAAAAAAATTATAAAAATGCCCTGAAAGTACAAATTAATTAGAGGGGGGAAGACATTGTGTTATTATTTAGTAAACTGTGAAACATGTAGTACATGGTTTAACCCTAAAATTAAACAAATCTTTGTAGGTTTGTTAGTTTATAGATAAAACTTCTATTGCTGAGGAATCAGATCCAGCATGCATTAATTAGGTGCAACTTCACATATATTCAAATCTAGAAAATGGATGGAGAACCCAATTATGCAGTAAAAATGCTGGTTTTATAAAAAGAAAACAAGCCCAAAGTAATTTTAGTTTTGAGACAACATACCATTTTTAAAGATGCTGGTAGTGTTGAGAAATATCTCTATTTATCATTATCTATATATGTTAAATTATGTATAGAAGCTGTCTTTTGAACCAGATTATGTGCCACATAACAAAATTAATCCTCTTGGATTATAGGCATACCTTGGTTTTTATTCCCGGCGAGTTAATGCCATGCTTATTCCTGAGACTTGTTTTCAAGTGGTTTGGCTATTTAAAAATATTACATTTACTTTCAAAATGAGTGAAGCCACTGGAAAATTAAAAGAGGAATTTCAAATGCATTTTATCATGGTCTCATGAATAGCATACACAGTTACCATTAGAAAGGGCACAGCAATGATCCAGGATATTAAGTTTTGTAAGTCTTATTACTAAAGATTCACAAACTAGTTGTATTTTTATGACAATAAAGATAAACTGATTCCCAGGATTCGTTTTTTGAGTATAAAATACCAAATGAGTGAAAATAATGTCTCTGAATAAAACATACACACACACACATACACACTCACCCCTAATGAAGAAACAGAATAAAATGTCTATTTATGTACTACTTCATTTCCTTATATCTTCCCTTTAGAATCTCATGAGAGATTGTCTGGGTGGTATGATGCTGATCTGAGATGGTTCCAGGGCTGGATAGGGCCCTGGAGGCCATAAGTACTTTATCAAGATAGGATAGTATCTCATCCACACCTAATTCCAAGAAAACATACTACTAAACTGTACAATGTGTATAAGAAAGTCAGAGTTCTATTTTTTCAAGATAGCAATTTCAATAAAAACATATTAAAATGTTGAATAATTTTCAGTCTTTTTTACTCATATTTTTGATACTTTTGATTTGCTGTCATTCTATGATTTTTCTGCTTGTCTGATCATCCACTTCTGGGTAAAGGGGCTTTCTTCTGCTCAAAGATTCCTCAACATTCAGAAACAAAAGTACAGATGTGAATTATTGTTTTTCATAATTAAAAAATGACTGTGTCTTAATATGCATTTGTTGAAGTATTTTGTGAGACATTTAAAGAATGGTGAATGGTTGGCAATATATAACTGAATCATTAAAATGTATTATTGCATGTGATTGTCTTTGTTCAAACACTGAAATATTTCTTGGGGAGTAGCTTCAGAGGAGTACTGGATTATGCTTTTTCATCTTACATTTAGAATATAAAATGTTTATAAAGTGTTCCAAGCACTTGGATTAAATCCAATAATCCCAGAGTAATCAATACAAACACTTCTATAATCTTTACATTAACTACCAAAGAAAGGATTATCACTGCACAGAGTAAGTTGTGTGACATTTATAAACTATTAAAAGGAATATGCTTGCTGAAACTCTATGCACATATTTTAAAAACACAAAAGTCTATTAAAAAGGTATAATTGCACATTTCCCAATGTACTGTGAAAAAAAATGGCCATCAGAGTTTCAGTTTCAGGATGATAAATAGTAAAAATAATCTTGAGCACATGTTAAAGTTATGTTTCTCAAAGTGTACTGGATACTTATTGTCCTTGGCAATCTTTAAGGAATCCTGACTCAGTATGATAGCTTCAGAAGAAAAGATAATTAAACATTTTTATTATGCATTTCAAATTTGAAATATATAATTGTAATTTCACAGAAATTCTGGAATGCTTTTAATTATTTTTAAACAGTGAATATGCATTAATCGTTTTATATGAGATAATATTATGTTAACTGGGATACAGTTGGCTAATGTAGTTTCATATCCTTTATGCATTGATGTTTGCATGCTAAATTTTTATTGTTTTGTTATACTATTGTGTCAAAACTATAGTCATGATTCACAAACATGTCTACGTGGCTCAACAGGAGTCATTAAAGCACAAAAGAATTGATGTAAATGATACTCTAAGTATTACAACTCAGAATAACTTTTGCAATGTAAATAACACACAGATTCCTTGCAAATGTAGATGTGAATCTTGTGTTAGAAGAATCGGATGCAGTGTGAATGTTCTAGTACCGTTATTTTTGCAAAAGAGTCAAAAATAAAAAGATCAAGTACTTAAATGACATTGACCTGGATATTAGATTTTGCTAGCAGGCAGTCTACTAATCATGAGAAGACTGCATAAAACTTAGTTTAAAACAGTCTCATGAGATGTGACATTATAGAAAATACAATGAGGTTATTTTTTGGTTTTTTTTTTGGTAAACCCAATTGCAAAATATTTTCAGAACAAGTATAAAATATTTATTTTCTGCTTTAGACCTAAGATATGCTGGCATCATTCAAAGTTTCACTCTTTGCATAAATATGGTTACAAATTTTACTGTCTCAAAGAAGATTGTAAAAGTAGCTATTAATATATAAAATGACAAACATTTAGTTTAGAAAGTTAGAATGAGATTCTAATTAATCAGATAGCATATCTCTATGTAATTATCACATCTTCTAGTTAGATAATTTACATCTAAGTTGCACAAAATGAGTAATGTGCGAAATATGTTTAAATGATTGGCATATGAAGAAAATGAGCTTTGTGACTGCTCTTTTCATGGTACAGGAAAAAAGTTAATATGTAGACTCGAAAATATTACTATTGAGATCAGAATTGATGGAGTCCAACTTCATATTTAGCAGAAAAGGCTATTGCTACAAAAATTAGGTTACCAAGCCATATATATACTTACATTTTCTCTTCAGAGACTTTAGTGAGAAAGCATGAGGGACAGTATGTTTCTAAGTCAACCAACCTAAAAAACAGATATGATTAGCCTTGATAATCCAAGTGCCTGACTGTTCTTTTCTCACATATTTATTATTTTTCTACTAACACAAAATAGAGGACATAATATGATAAAAATAATATATTTCATGAAACGATTTGAAGGTCTAATGTGGATTCACTCAAAGACAAATGATACTATGAGACATTTCTTTCACCTTATCTTATTCTTTAGAGTCATATAGTATAGAAAGTTTTGACATGTAGTGAGCCATAAGATAGTAGTTAAGGCATAAAATGCTGGGACAAAATAAGACCACGCAGTATTAAATAACTGTACAAAACAGCCTGGTAGGTCATTCAACAATGTCTCTTGCATATGATTCATTTGGGAAACAAAATAGTGAAATTTTGATGTATGATTAAACTTTAGTCCTCAAATAGATAGCTGTGCAGTAAATATTTTTGTGGAGGAATAAATAGTGAGAACATGTATACTTTCTCACATAGAGGAACAATACCAAAGGACAAGGTGTTCATATGATTTTATGAATTGGCAGATGGTGGCTGATTTATTGGACCCTAAAGACATTAGCCTTAACCACTAAGCATTGGAGTAAGTTCAGTAAAACACACACACACACACACACACACACACACACACACACACACACACACACACAAAGAAGATATAGAAGTTGTTATTTGTGAGTTTTTTCAATTGGACAGGAAAATAATATGAAGCATTATGGTGATCTGATAGGAAAGTAATACATAAACTACAATATTCTTTCAGACAACAATGACAATATTTCTGACTGTTTATATTTTACTATTAAATCCCTTTGGGGGGGTAATATGTGGGAATTAAAATTAGTTTTCTTGGCATAAGATGAAGAGGTTGCATGCCATCAGAGATACTTAGCCGAAATGCTATAATCCATCCCTCCCTGAGCCTCATCTGGGAATACTGATTTGATAGGTTTAGCATTGGGCCCTGGCAGTTGTGTACTGAAAAAGTTTCACTAAGATCTGTTTTCATCTATGAATCACTAAATGAGATGAATCCAAGATTTTATTATAGCTTGAATACTATATACCTCTCACTTTCAGACAAGATACAATTGTATAACTTCTTATCTTTTTCTGTGGGTAACATATGTTCAAACTCATTTTTACTTCCTGCAGCTTCCTCTAATTTTTTCATCTATTGATCTATTGCTTCCTCTTTTAATTAAATTACACATTTATTCAAAATCATGTACATATATGAAAATAGCTTATATACTTTCCATGTATATATACACATATCTAGTCATAAATGTATAAGGCACAAAAATATACACCCATAATGCATACTTATGCAAGAAGTTTTGCTTTTGTGATCCATATTATCATATTACTTATTCTTTGCTCTCTCAGTTAGAAAGGTCAAAGTGGAGTAATTATATGTTGTGCTGAGGCTACTGAGGGATATACCAAAGTATTCCAGGAAACCACTTAGAGAAATGGAGCCATTCAAGGATATTTTAAATATTAAAAATGTTACCTATGTCTAGGCTTAAGTAGTGTGTGCCTAAATTAAAAATATTCTATCTTCATTAGCATCACTGCTAATATACTTCTCAACTGCCAGGCATAATAATATAGTTCTTTCTTACTTTATTAATGTATTGTAAAATTCTTCTTTCATTACTAATTTTTAATATTGGCACTATTATCAGTGTTGTCTTTGAGTAAGGCATCGTGCTTTGCCCAAATAACCTAGAATTCTAAAAATATTATATAAGCATCTGACTCTACTTCTTTAATTTACTGCTGGTAGTTCAGTTCTTTACCCATAAATTTAAATGCATAAATGTACTAATTTTAGTGCTAGAGTAAAACAGCTTAATAATGTCATAAGCACACATTTTCCATTCAAAGCACTCAAGATCCTAAAGATTAGTCTTCGCTTTTCACCTTTGTGTATGCTCAAATATCTCCAGTGATGTCAAGCACTTTCAACACTCTTCCTTATACAAGTTTCCTGTAATAATCTATTTTTTTTAACTTTATTTTAAAGATGTGGGATACAAGTCAGTATTACATACATAAGTAATCTATGTGCAGGTGAAGTTTGGGCTTCCAGTTGGTCTTCACTTTTGTTGATTTAGGATCAGTTACCCTTTGTGCTGTTATGTGCCTCCTTCTTCCTCCCATCCCCTGGCAGTATCCCACAACTGCTGACCCCTTCCTCATGCCACTGTGATCAATGTTCAGGTCCCACTTATGAGTGAGAACATGTGGCATTCGGTTCTTAACTTCTCTAATAATCTCTTATATGCTGGTCTTGTAGGGTAGTAGGTTGTAGTGCAGTTTTATCAGACGTCTGAATGACACCACAATCACTAATGACTTTGTCTCTCATATTTCTCTTAAAGTCTCAGAAGAAGAGGGAGAGAAATTAGAATACTCGAAACCATTCTTTTTTCATATTGTTAGACAATTGCAGCCTCCGTGAAGTCTTGTATTACAATGTGAGGATGAGGGAAAAAAAAGACAACTTTGTGCTGTTAACAGGATATAAAAAGGAACTTGAATTATTATATCTTCCTGATGAGAGGCAGATTTTCTACTTAAAGGCATATTTGACAGTTTAAAAGGATAAATAAAATGTTATATTTTATATTAATATTAAAAAGCTTAATTCGGTTTGCTAAAATAATCAAATATAAATACTATTTTAGGTTGATAGCCTTTTTATTTGATGATGACTAAAATCAGTTTTTATTTCATTTTAACCTCATCTCCCTCAGAATTATGCTCAAGGATAGTCAAATATCATGAGGCATGTCCAGCTCATTTATGCTCCCTACCTTGTTTAAATGATTGATTTTAGAACTATTGTTCAAGATTGTTTCAAGCTTGCTGACTCGTTTTCAGTGATCGATGATGTTAGAAATGTTGATATTTTTATTCAGTATTATACTTCATGCATCACTGAGGTTATTTGAATTATATAAATCCTCATCATTGGTAGTTGAAAGACTTTGAAATCAATGAAGTATTTCTACTATTTCATTTTTATTTATTCTTTTACTGTTCTTAATAGCATTGTTCTCTAATGGATTCAAATGATGTGTGTTGGACCATGTCAAATAATCTTTTTCACTGTTGGGTGTTTTTACCTCAATGAGTGGATGAGTTAAATGATTCTAGTCAGACTGCCTGGATTTGAATCCTGGCTCTCTTAGTTACTCACTGTGTGACATTGGGCAAGTATTTTCATCTCTTTGTTTTTTACTCTGATATATTGAGGTCAGTAGTGTTACTACTCATATAGGGTTTAGGGTTACATGGATCATTATGTGTAGAGGTCTTACAATAGTGCCTGACATAGATCTCAATGGTACACAACTAAAATGATTTGAAAAAAATTTTTTTTTCTGTATTCAACAACATTTAAGAATCGCCTAATGTGCTATTAGCACTTGTTTGTACTGAGAATACAACAGGAATGCAACATGGTCTTTAGAGTACTGAGATTTAGAATCTAATCAGGAGGCACAAACACAGTAGTCACCCATCATTGTGGTAAATGTTCTAACGGGAAAAGCATAAGGTGTGCTAATTGAGGGTAATTATCTACAATTCAAGCATTAAAGAAGAAATTTCTGGAGAAAATTGCTCAGCTTGAAGACTACTCATTGTTCCAAGTGATCCAGTGGTAATGCTTTTGAATAATTATCAGTATATTCAGCAAAATCCTTCATGGCACTTTTTGGATGATGAATTCTTTCAGATTCCTGGAAAATGCAATTAAAAAAAATGTCTTATCCCCTACCCACTATCATTGTAGTTACAACTGGGTCATACTTCAATTCCTTGAAGAATTTTATGGGTCTGACAATTAAGTTCACAAACTCATCCTAGAAAAGTGCTGCATACCTCATTGCTGAATATCACTGCAACCACCTTTGAAGTACTCCCCTTGGGAAGCTATGCACTAGTGATGGCAGAGTCTAGTCCACTGTCAAAGATATTTTGGAACCCTTTTCTGGAATGGCCATCAGAGCTGTTGTATCAAAATGTATTTCTTTCAATATTTCCTCTATCTTTAGGCAAAGAAAAAAAGTACTGGGGGCTAAATCAAGAGAGTAGAGAGGGTATTCCAGTCCAGTTATTTGTTTACTTGCTAAAAACTCCCTCACAGACAGTGTTGTGTGAGCTGGTGCATTGTTGTGATGGAAGAACTCCTTCAGAACCACTTTTGCACACACCTTTCTCATGCCAAGATTTTCAGTTAAGATTTTCCTAACTGTTTCTCTTTCAATGTTTATTTGGTCTGCTATGCTTCTTATAGTCAGTCAATGATTTTGACACACAATTTGATGAGTTTTTGTAGTGTTTTAGTTAGTTCTGCTCATTAGTGGACTCTCTACATCAGTGAGACTTTCCGCTCAGAAAAATGTGAAATCTGCTTGTATACCACCATTTTCTTTATGGCATTATCCACATAAACTTGGACTAACATGTCCCTGATTTTGCTTCCACTCACACACATTTTTATAGTTTCACTTAGAATTCATCACTGTGGTTCTTTAATTCTTACTGGAATTATACTATATTTCTCTAGTTTGTTTATGTTCACACTTCCATAAATACCTATTTCACACCTTTTGTATTAGCTATCTAATGTTATGTAAAAAATTACCCCAACATTTAGTAGTTTAAAGCAACAAATAATAATTATATTACAGGTTATTATGGTAAAAAATCGAAGAGAAGTTTAGCTGGATGTTTCTTACAAAACTGCAAACAAGTTGTTGGCCAGGGACACAGCCTTCTGAGGTTTCAGTGGGGAAGGATCTATTCTAAGATCAATATTTTTCATAGGCTCCAGGTCCTCATTGGCTTTTGATGAGAGACACCGATTCCTTCCCATATGCACTCCTCCAAGAGCAGCTCATACATGGTAGCTTGTTATGAGCATTGTCTGAGTAAGGAGAGAGAGGAGAGAAAAAAGAAAAGAGGGGAGAGGAGACAGTGGAGAAAGGAGAGGGAAGAGAGAGGAGAGAGGAAAGAGACAAGAGGTATTGAGGTTATCATTTTATAACCTAATTTTAGAAGTGACATACCCTAATTTTTGATATTTAAGTGTCACTAGGTCCAGCTCACACTCAAGAGAAGAGATTACACACAAATACACAAATACCAGGAAGCAAGGATCATTGCCAGATACCTTAGAGGCTGTCTCTTACATCTTTATTTCTCTTCTCAATTTTCAAAAACTTCCTTTTTCCATTCTCACTCTCAACTTATGACTTTTATTTCTATTGTGTAACAAATGATGGGCAACCATAGAAGACCTCCATGGGCTGCCACCAATAATCTAACTATCTTTATATTGGGTCAATATTTTCTTGCTTCTTCCTGTTTTATGAATGAGTTGTTAATGTCCATAGAGCAGGACAAAATAAACAAACAAACAAAAAAATAGAGCCAAACTCCCATTTGTGTACAAGAGCCCAAATTCTTTTTTGGTCTTAAGAATTTGCTCCAAAATTCTCCCTTTTTTTCTGCAGCATCAAATCTTTTCTCAGTTGAACCATTCACGTCATCATATCATTTCTTTTTTTAAGTTTTAGATTCAAGAGGTACATGTGCAGATTTTTACATGGGTATATTGTGTTATGAGGTTTAGGCTTCTGTTGAACCCATTACCAAAATAGTGAACATGGTACCCAACAGGTAGTTTTCTTTTCTTTTCTTTTAGATTAGAAAATACAGTTTACTTAGAAAGTAAATTGGAGAGAGAGAGATTGAGAAAAAGAAGATTCACCTCCCCAAGGTAGAGGACAGTGCCAAAGCCAAGAAACATGGCCCAGCCATAGCTCAAAGGGCACACGACCATACCACAGCTTAGCAAGGCAATAACCAGGTAGTTTTTCAACCCTTGCCTTTCTCCATCCCAACTCCTTAAGGAGTTACCAGTGTCTGTTGCTCCTATCCCATGCCCATGTGTACACAGTATTTAGCTCCCACTTATAAGTGATAACATATACTTTTTGATTTTTCCATCTCTGAGTTAGTTCACTTAGGACAATGACCTCCAGCTCCATTCACGTCACTGCAAGCTACATGATTTCATTATTTTTTATCTTTTATTTATTTGTGTTTCTGTGTTAATTTCTTAGAATAATGACCTATAGCTTCATTCAAGTTACTGCAAAGGACGTAATTTCATTTGTTTTATGGCTGTGTAGTATACCATGTTGAAAATGTACTACATTTTCTTTATTCAGTCCAAGGTTGATGGGCACCTAAGTTGGTTATTTTGCTATTGTAAGTAGTGCTGCACTAAACATATAAGTGGTCGTGCTCCTTTGGGTATATATCCAGTAGTGGGATTGCTGGGTTGTATGGTAAATCTATTTTTAGTTCTTTGAGAAATCTTCAAGCTGCTTTCCACAAGGGCTAAACTAGTTTTCATTCCCATGGACAGAGTTGAATGACCACTTTTCTTCACAACCTCATCGATATTTGTTACTTATTGACATTAATGATAACCATTCTGACTCATCTGAAATAGTTTCTCATTGTGGTTTTTAGTTGCATTTCTCAGGTAATTAACGATTCTGAGAATTTTTTCATATGTCTTGTTTGTTTGTATGTCTTCTTTTTAGAAATGTGTTTATGTCCTTTGTCCACTTTTTAATGGGTTTACTTTTTTTCTCTGTCAATTTGTTTAAATTTCTTATATGAATAGATTCTGGATATTAGCCCTTTGTCAAATGTAGAAGTTCTTTAGTTTTAAGTCCTACTTATTTTCACTTTTGCTGCATTTGCTTTTGAGGACTCAGTCACAAATTTGTTGTCTAGACTAATGTTCAAGAGAATGTTTCCTAGGTTTTCTTCTAAGATTTTTATAGTTTGATGTCTTGCATTTAAATCTTTAGTCTATCTTGAGTTAGTTTTAGTACATAGTGAGAAAAATGAGCCTAGCTTCATTCTTCTGCATACAATTAGCTAGTTTTCCCAGCACCATTTATTGAATAGAGTGTACTTTTCTCAATGTTTATTTTTGTTAGGATTTCAAATATCAGTTGGTTGTAGGTGAGTGACTTTATTTCTACGTTCTCTATTCTGTTCCCTCAGTCTATGTTGATTTGGTAACTGTAATCTTGTAGTAAAGTCTGGTAATTGATGCCTTCAAGCTTTATTTTTATTTATTTATTTTTGCTTAGAATTGATTTAGCTATCCAGGTTCTTTTTTACTTTCATAGGAATTTTAGAATTGCTTTTTCTAATTCTGTAAAAATGATGTTGGCAGTTTGATAAGGATTACACTGAATCTATAGATTGCTTTGGGTAGTGTGGACATTTTAATGATATTGATTCTACCAATCCATGAATATGGGATATTTCTTCATTTGTTTGTGTCATCCTTGATTTTTTTCAGCAGTGTTTCACAGTTCTTATTGTAGAAATCTTTACGTCTTTAGGAAGATGTATTGCCAGGTACTTTATTTTTGTATCTATGGTAAATGGAGTTATACTCTTAATTTGGTTCTTGACATTAATGTTGTTTGTGCATAGATATGCTACAAAATTTTGCACATTGATTTTGTGTCCCAAGACTTTACTTATCAGGTCTTGGAGTCATTTGTTGGAATTTTAGGGTTTTCTAGATACAGAATTGTATTGTCTGCAAAGAAAGACAATTTGACTTCCTTTTTTCCTTTGTAGATAACTTTTAATCTCTGAGAATCTGTTTTATTTATTTATAATCAGTTATAGCATTCTTTTTAAAAATTTCTGATTGTTCTTATTTGGATTTTCTCTGTTTCTGTTAATTTGGCCAATGGTCTATCAGTTTTGTTTATTTTTCAAAGAACAAATTTTTTGATTCATTGATATTTTGTATTCTTTTTGGGGGGATCTCAATTTTACTTTTGCTCTGATTTTGGTTATTTCTTTTCTTCTGCTAGCTTTGGGTTTACTTTGTTCTTATTTAATTAGTTTTCTTAGGTGAGACATTAGATAGTTTAGTTGAGGTCTTTCTGTCTTCTTGATGTGGGTGTTTAGTACTATAAACTTTCCTTTTAGCACTGTTTTTGCAATATTTCATAGGTTTGGTAAGTTGTGTCTCTATTATTATTTGTTTCAAAGAATTTTTTATTTCTGTCTTGATTTTATTATTTACCTCCAAATCATTCAGAAGCAAATTGCTTGGTTTCCATGTATTTGTGTAGTTTTCATAAATTCTCTTTGTATTGATTTCTGTTTTTGGCCTGCTGTGGTCAGAGAAGATGCTTGGTATACTTTTGAGTTTTTGTAATTTATTATGACTGGTTTTATGACTAAGCATGTAGTCAATCTTAGAATAGGTTCTGTGTTCAGAAGAGAAAAATGTATACCCTGTGATTGTTGGGTGAAGTATTTTACAGATGTTTATTAAGTCCAATTGGACAAGTGTCAAGTTTAAGTTCAAAGTTCCTTTATCACTTTTCTGCCTTAATGATATGTCTAAAATTGTTAGTGTGGTGGTGAAGTTCTTCACTATTTTTTTTTTTTTTTGAGTTGCAGTATCACTCTGTCACCCAGACTGGAGTGCAGTGGCTGCTCCCGGCCACCGCAGCCTCGAATTACCGGGCTCCGGCGATCCTTCTGTCTCAGCCTTCCAAGTAGCTGGAACTACAGGCGCGCACCACCACGCCCGGCTAATTTTTGATTTATTGTAGAGATGAGGTCTTGCCAAGTTGCCTGGGCGGGTCTTAAACCCAGGGGTCACAGGCAATCCACTCACCTCGGCCTCCCAAAGTGCTAGGATTACAGACTGAGTCACTGAGCCCGGCCAAAGTTCCTCACTATTAAGGTGTGGGCTGAGTTTTAGCAGTTGTTTTATAATTCCAAGTGTTCCAAAGTTTGGTGCATAAATATTTGAAATAGTTAATACTTTTGTTGAATTGATCCTTTTATCATTATGCAATGCCTGTTATTGTTCTTTTTAACTGTTGTTTTAAAGTTTTTTTATTCTGGCTGAGTGTGGTGGCTCATTCCCATAATTCAAGCACTTTGGGATTCTGAAGGAGAAAGATCACTTGAAGCCAGGAGTTCGAGACCAACTTGGGTAATATAGCAGATCCTAGTCTGTACTAACTAATAATAATCAAAAAGTCTGTTTTATCTGACACAAAAATAAAACCCTTGTTCTTTTTTGGTTTCCATTTGCATGGAAGATCTTCCTCAATCCCTTTTCTTTGGGTCTATTGGTGTTATTAGAAGTGAGATTGGTCTCCTGAAGATAGCAGAGAATGGGTCTCTTTCTCTCTTTTTTAAAATCATCCAATTTGCCACTCTGTGCCTTTTAGGAGGGGCATTTAAGCCATTGACATTCAAGGTTACTATTGATATGTGAGGTTGTGTTCCTGTCATAGTGCTGACAAACAGATGCTTTGTATTCTCAATTTTGTGGTTGCTTTTTATTGTCTGTATATGCTATTTTCCTGTGTGTGCTATTGTGTTAGGCAGTATTGTTTTTTGTTTCCATGTTTAGAATTCCCTTAAGTGTCTCTTGAAGGGCCAGTCGGGAGGTGACAAATTCCCTTAATGCTTGCTTGTTTGGGAAGGACTTAATTTCTCCTTTGTTTATGAAACTTAACTTTGGTAGGGTAAAAAAATATTGGTTGGAGTTTATTTTTTTGAAGAATGCTAATAATGGGTGCCTCAATCTCTTGTGGTTTGTAAAGTTTCTGCTGAGAGGTCCACTGTTATTCAGATGTTTCTTCTTCGGTAGGTTGTCTGGACCCACTCTCTAGCTGCCTTTAGGATTATTTTTTTCACATTGATCTTGGATAATCTGAGAATTATGTGCCTTGGGAATTTGCATCTTGTATAGTATCTTGCAAAAGTTCTCTGATTATTTCATATTTGCATGTCAACTTCTCTTGCAAGATAGGGGATGGTTTTGTGGATTATTTTCCAAATAATTCTTACAGATCATTTCCATTCTGTTCTCTCTTAGCAATGCCAATTTCACATAGGCTTGGTCTCTTTACAAAATCCCATATTGTCAAAGTCTTTATTTTTTAAAAGTCATTTTTAAAAGTTTTGCTGATTGTGTTGATTCAAAGAAATGATCTTCAAGGTCTAAAATTCCTTCTTATGCTTGGTCTAGTTTATTGTTAAAGCTGTGACTGTGTTTTGAAATTCCTAAAGTGAGTTCGTTAATTTCAGAAGTTCAATTTGGCTCTTTATTAGAATAGCCATGTCAGCATTCAATTCTTGGATCATTTTTGTGGCCTCCTTTGATTTGAGTATTCACCTTCTCTTGGACCTTGTTGAGTGTTTTTGTCATCCATATTCTAAATTCTATATCTGTCATTATGGACAATTCATTCTGGTGAGAATCCATCGCTCAGGGGTCAGTGTAATTATTTGGAGGTGGTAAGAGACCTGACATTTCTTTTTTTCTTTTTTTAAGTTCGATGTAATTAGGATGGATTTTATTCATTTTTACTTCTTTTTTCTATTGTGGGTATGGCTGTGGTCTATGCTGTGTATGATTGGCTTTGTTCCTGAGTACTTTCAGACCACTGTTCTGTATGGGTTTCTTGGTTGCAAATATGATTGTGTGGTAACTGTTTTGGATAAAAATTGTAGCAGTGTGTTTTCGTCAGGTTGCGTAGTTGAGAATGCAGGCCTATAGATGGTGCTTAAAAGTAAGGGCCAGTAGCAGTGGCAGCTGCCACAGCTAAGCTATCAGGGGACTACTGGGCCTCAGTTACAGTGTTCAGGTGAATGTGGTGCCCCCTTTGCTGTGGGCTTAAAGCAGGCAAGCCCCATCTAGGCGAAAGTAGCTGAGTTGGGGGAATAAGGGACACACTGACTGTTTGCTACTCCTGGGTTTTATAGCTGCAATGTCTGTGTTGGTGGTGCTCTCAAATACCTAGGGTGACTTCTCCCTCTCTGGTTTTGGTGCCACAGGGAGGGGAATCAACAGTACTAGTGTTGGCACGCAGTAGCTGCAAAGAGCTTACCAGTGACCTCTGATAGCTGAGTTCCCATAGGACTGCTGGGCCTCAACTGCAGTGTGGGTCCAACATACTCCTGGTGGTCCCGCGGCAGATGATCCCTTTCTAGAGGAAACAAGTTGAGATAGGAGGCAAGGGGAGGGCCATATGCCCACTACTTCTGCATATTGCAGTCACAGAGTTTGGTTTGAGGTCCGTACAAGTGCCTAGCATGATTGCTCTTTTCCTCGCCAGGGGGTGACTGGAATGGGAGACAGCAGCTGTGGCAGCAATGGCAGGCAGCAGCCATCGAAGCTTTGCCAAAGATCTCCGGTAGCTGAGCTCTCAGAGGACTGCTGGACCTTGGCCTCAGTGTTCAGACAAATGTGGAGCCACTGCACTCCCTATAGTCCTGAAGCAGATGGTCCATGTCTAGGGGTAAGCAGTTGACATGGAGGAAGGTGAAGAGCATGTCAGCAGCTTGCTGCTCCTGTGTATTGTGACTGCAGAATCTGTGTTGGGGATGCATGCAAAGCACCTAATGTAACTGTCCCCTCCTTGGCCTGGAGGTAACAGCACTGACAGCTGAAGCAGCTACAAAGGGCTTGCAGCTCTCAGAGAACTGCTGGACCTCCCTCACTGTGGAGGCAGTGGCAACTGGTGCCAAGCTGCACAAAGATCAGTGGCTTATGAGGTTTGATCGGGGCTTGGGCAATGACTCTGAACAGTCACCAGGTAGGTCTCTATCTTGGTCTGGAGGCCCTAGGGATCATGGAGGCTCTCCTGTAACTAAGATTACAAGGGTTTGTGGTGATGTGAGTTCCCAGGGATTTCTCACTCACTCACCCCATGCCAGGTTGGGGGAACTCATGCAGCTCCATGCCAGGTCTGGCTAGACAGGCTGTCTAGTTTTGTTCCCCTCTGCTTTATGTGGGTCCTGTTACTTCTCTGGTGAATCCTGGCATGTGCTCTTATACAAACTGCTGGGAGTGAAATTAGCTCACTGTTTTGGTTCCTCTACTAAGAGAGGTACATACTGACTGCTTCTAGTAGGCCATCTTGAGCCTACCTCCCGTTATGTAATTTCTTATACCTTCAAAACCGTCTTGATTGCACATTCCTTATAGCCATTGCCCCATTTCTGTATTTGCCCACTTGAAAAAATGTGTTTCTATTCTTTATCCTGTCTTCTTTTCCTACATCCTTTACAACAATTGTATTGCACTATCACTCTGAAACTGTGCTTATCTCTTTGGAGATTTTCTTTCTTTTCAACAGTATTCTTTATAGCTAAAATTATGTTGTGATAATTTTTCATGCAAGATAGAAAAAACAAAATGGGCATGGGAAAATTAAACATTTTCAAAATAAATAACCAAGAAAACAGAGGTGCATAATCTTTCTTAAGTGTTAATGTCTCCTGTGAAATAGCAAGTTCAGTTTCTTAATTGGAACATTTTCAGTTTAGCAGTAACAGGGTATTTGTAGAGTAGCAATCAACCCTGCCCACAGGTAAATACCGTCTTTGTGTTCCATGATGTAATGACAACTTTCCTTTTTGAAAATTTCCTTATTCTCTTACTTCTGAAAGATTTATCTTTTCCAGCAGAAATTAGTTGTAAAAAATTTAGAAACCTTTACACCCTGGAGTGACAAATGTGTTTATTGTTAAATAAAACTCTCTTATCTACAGGCTGCTGAATAATACATATGTAAAACATCCATTTCTTGTTCTTTCCCATGGATTTCCTGGAAGTTATTCAGGCTGAGAACAGGTCTGCTATGTTTTAAAGATGTTCAGAAGGTTTCAATCCTCACAGGACCTAGAAAGTCGTTCTGTGGGTCAGGCTGATGCTTCACTTTACAGTCAATATGCATGCCCTTCTTGAATTTATATGCCCGATTGTCTTTATAAATAGTAATTTAAATAGAGTTCCAAGGCAACAAAGGCAATTCCCATTACTGTCCTAGCTGTTAAATCAGGATACTGACAATATAAGTTTAGATTTATTACCTCCTGTAAAATCACAGTGTTCTTATTGCTTAACTTGCAAAAATAAAATAAAATCCTTTATTTCTTAAAGAGACAACCCACACCTGAGAGTGTGAGATGGACATTGAAAAGAGATGTTACCAACTCATTATTTAAAATGATCTTCATTTTATCTACCATTCCTCCGTGCCAAAAGCTATCTCTCTAGAATTCTGATTCCTCACTGCAGTACTTTCAATCTTGACCCATATGCTGTGGTTTGTGTTGCAGAACTGCTCAAGACTGCTGAGCTTTTGATAATAAGAATTAAATCACTTTTAAAGACCCAGGAGGATCTGTTCTCCACTTGAGAGAAATACACACTTGGGGGAAAATAAAAAATGCACAAAGACATGGCAAATACATGTTAAAACAACAAACAAACAAATAATAAAAAACACAGGACTATTTGAAATCTATCACTTTTAACAATATCCCTTCAATTAACCCCTGAATACTAGTAACAGTTTTTTTTTTCTTGCTTCTTAAAGGAGTCTGTATTTTCAGTGGAGTTCTCCAAAACACAAAGAGTTGTTTACTGTACAATGACTCCAGATAAGTGCACTTTTCTTTGTGCTTTTGGCGATTATTTATTTGCTCAAATATGGCTTCTATCCCTATTTTACCTATTACTTGATTATTGACTGGTCATTTTCAGTACTTGTCAATGGAAATATTTGTGTAATGACAACAGAAAAGGGCTGAGACAGTGTTGAATTGAAATCTTGTATAGTTACTACATTGGTTAATATTTCTACTTAGCACTCAAGTAAATTGAAAAAATGTAATGGGGTTGATTTGAGTTTTTTAAAAAAAAGAGAGGTTTTTTTTTTTAATTTGGTCTTTGTGCTATATATTGTTAAAACAGCAGTGAGCTTCATAATTATGATTGTAAAAAATTCATTGCCTATGATATCAGTATCAGACTGACTGAATATATGATAGATATGTTAAGTCATTATTAGGTTGAAAAGTATTAATTTAAAAAAACACTTATTTAAATAATATTGTGTGAAGCACAATGGGGCATACACAAATAATTACAGTTACAGAATCTCTTCAAAATGCTATAGACTTAAAAAGGAAACAAAAAATGTGAATTGATCTTATATGATACAAAGCAGAAAGTGATGAGTCATAGAGAATAAAGAAAAAAAAAACTATATCCTATAATGGTACTCAGTAAAATTCTATGGAGGTTGCTAATTTTGAGTGGGACCTTCAAAGCTATATTTGATTTGGGTGTATGACTAGAGTGATGGGAGGTGTGAGAGGACATTCTAGACATAGAAAAATGTCAGAAAAAAGCACAAAGTTTACTAAGAAATAAAAAGACATGTCACAAAATTTATTTGCTTAGATTGTAAGTAAATGGATGAGTGTGGAATAATTTTGAAGACAGTTTGAAGCCATTTGGTTATGTCCTGAATTCTAGACCAAAAAGTTTGAACTTCATCCTTTACCTTTTTTGAGAGGACTGTACTGCCACTCAAAAGGCATGGACTCCAAATTAGATAAATAAGCATCATCCACTCTTCTGCTACCTTCAGAAAACCCATCTCACTGAAAATGACATCCTTAGTCTCAAGGTAAGGGGCTGGAAAAGATCTTTTAGGCAAATGAAAAACAAAAAAGAGCGGAAGTAACTATTATATAAAACAAAAAACAGTCTTTAAAACAATGAAAGTTTAAAAGGACACTACATAATGGTAAAGATTCAATCCACCAGCAAGAAATATCCATCTTGAATATATATGCACCAACATAGGAGAAACTTAGATTTATTAAAAAATTGCTAATTAAACTAAAGAGGACATAGATAGCCTACAATTATCGTCAGAGGCTTTAATATCCTGCTAACAGCTTTAGATAAATCATTGAGATGAAAACAGAAAAAAAGCAAATTCAGAACCTATACATGCTCTATACACAACCACCTAATAGACATCTACAGAACATTTCACCCAGCAACAACAGAATACACATTAATCTCATCAGCACATGCCACATACTCCAAGATCAACCAAGTACTCAGGGATAAATTAAGCATGAACAAATTTTCAGAAGGTCCAAATCATACCCAAAAACTTCTCGGACCACAGTGGAATAAAGGTAAGTACCCTCATCAACAGGAATCTCACACACAAACATAAATGGAGATTGAAAAGCATGCTACTGAATGACTTTTGGGTTAACACAGAAATCAGGTAGAAATAAAAAGTCTCCTAGAAACAAAAGCAAACACATAACACTCCGAAATCTCTGGGCTACATTGGAAACAGTGCTGAGAGAAGAGTTTATAACATTGCCTGCATATATTAAGAAAATAGAGTGATCTCAAATAAACAGTCTAATATTGCACCTAAGTCAGCTGAAAACGCAAGAGCAATCTAATTCTAGAATTAGTAGAAAAATGGAAACCATTAAAATAAGGTCACAGTGGAATAAAACTGAGATTCAAAAAAATCATACAAGGATTAATGAGATGAAAAGTTGCTTCTTTGAAAGAATAGGAAGGAAATACCCTCATGGAAATCGGAACTGGCATCCAATTCCTGAACAAAACCCGAAACCCACAGGTCATAAGAGAGAAGATAGACAAGTGGGACCTTATTAAACTGACAAGCTTCTGCAAAGCCAAAGAAACCATCAAGAGAGCAGGGAGACAGCCTACAGACTGGGAAAAAGTATTTGCCAACTCCAGGTCTGACAAAGGCTTAACATCTTGGATCTACAAGGAACTCAAATGTGCTGAAAAGAAAAAAACAAACTACCCCATTATAAAATGGGCAAAAGATATGAACAGACATTTCACAAAAGAAGACATCTGAGCAGCCAACAAACACATGAAGAAATGCTCAACCTCACTAATCATCAGGGAGATACAAATCAAAACCACACTGAGATACCACCTAACTCCAGTCAGAATGGCAATTATCAACAACTCAAAAATAACAGCTGCTGGAGAGGGTGTGGTGAAAAGGGAACATTTCTACACTGTTGGTGGGAGTGTAAACTAGTGCAACCTCTGTGGAAAGCAGTATGGCGATTCCTAAAAGCTTTAAAAATCGACCTTCCATATGATCCCGCAATCCCCCTACTGGGAATAAACCCTGAAGAACTCAAATCACTCTATAAAAAATATACCTGCACACGTATGTTTATCGCAGCATTGTTCACAATAGCAAGAACCTGGAAACAACCATGCTGCCCATCAAAAGAGGACTGGATTAAAAAAATGTGGTACATATACACGATGGAATACTATGCAGCCATAAAAAAGAACAAAATCATGAATTTCGCAGCAACCTGGATGGAACTAGAGTCCATAATACTGAGTGACCTCTCACAGAAACAAAGATCCGAGTATCACATGTTCTCACTCATATAATGGCCCTTGAACATCCGATGTAATACTATAAGAAAATGACTGACGGTACTGGGAAACTAAGGGGGGGGAAAGGAATGGGATTAACAGTCGCAAATATCTGTCTGGGGATGGGGAAACACCTCTTATCAACAGAGTGCCTGAATGAAACATAATTGTACACCTAACCCTTAACTGTACCCCACAAAATCATAATAAAAAATATTGATTAAAAAAATAAAATAAAATAAAAAGAAAGAATAAATAAGATTGGCAGATCTCTGCTCAGATTAACAAAAAAAAAAAAAAAGAGAGGGTAATAGAGCAAAGAGAGCAAGAAAATTCAAAAATACGGTTTGAAATTAAAAAACGGTGTTACAATGGATCCTGAAGAAGTACAAAAGATTATAAGAGATTACTACAAACATCTGTATGTGCATAAACTAGAAAATCTAGAAGAAATGTAGGAATTCCTGACATTACATAGCCTCTCAAGTTTGAAACAGGAAGAAATTGAAACCCTATGCAGACCAATAACAATCCAAACAATCAACTCAGTAATAGGACACTTCAACACACAAAAAAGCCCTGGGTTGGATGGTTTCTTTTTTTTGAGTTGGAGTCTCGCTCTTTTGTCCAGACTGGAGTCCAGTGGCTGCTCCTGGCCACTGCAGCCTTGACTTGCTGAGGTCCGGGGATCTGTCCACCTCAGCCTCCCAAGTAGCTGGAACTACAGGTGCACGCTACCACTCCCGGCTAATTTTTTTGATTTATTGTAGAGATGAGGTCTCGCCAAGTTGCCCAGGCAGGTCTTGAACCCGCGGACTCAGGCAATCCACTCAACTCAAACTCCCAAGGCGTGGGATTACAGGCTGAGCCACCGAACTGAATTTTGCAAGATATACAAGAGCCTGGAATACTCCAGGCAGTTGAGAAGGAAGGAATTCTCCCTAGCTCATTCTATGAGACCAGTATCATCCTGATACCTCCAAATGGCAAAGACCCAACAGGGAAGAAATAAAAACCAATTTCTTTAGGCCAATTTCACTGATGAATGCGGATGCAAAAATATTCTAGTAAATTGCATCCAACAGTACATTTCAAGGATCATCCATCATGACCAGGTGAGCTTCATTCCTGGGATGCAAGGCTGAGTCAACATACATAAATCAATAAATGTAAACCATCTTAATATATACTTAAACAGGTATAAAACCAAGAATCACATTATTATTTCATTTGATGTAGAAAAAGCACTATAAAACAAAATGCAGCATCTCTTCCTGTTTAAAAACCTTCAAACACCTAGGCATTGAAGGAAAACTCCCCAAAATAATAAGAGCCATCTATGGCAAATATACAGCCAACATCATATTAAATGGGCAGAAGCTGAAAGCATTCCCTCCTAAGGACTGAAATAAGACAAGGATGACCATTCTGACCCCTTCTTGCCAGAGCAATTAAGCAAGAGAAAGAGATGGCTCAAAGAAATCACAGAATACACAAACAAATGAAAGAATATCCTGTACTCATGGACTGAAAGAATCAACATTTTCAAGATGTCCATTCTACCTAAGGCAATCTACAGATTCAACATAATCTCTATCAGATTACCAGTATCATTTTTCACTGTCCTAGAAATGACAATACAGAAATTCACATGGAAGCAAAATGAGTCCAAATAGTTAAATCAATACTGAGCAAAAAGAACAAAACTGGAGGCATCACACTTCCAAACCTCAAATTTTACTACAAGACTATAGTAGCCAAGACAGAATGTACTGGTACAAAAATAGACACACAGACCAAATGGAACAGGACAGAGAATCCAGAAATAAAACTATGGACCTCCAACCAACTTATTTTTGATAAAGTCAACAAAAACAAAAATTGAAGAAGGGACACCATATTTCATAAATGGTGCTGGGAAAATTGGCTAACCACATACAGAAGAATGAAACTGGACCCCTGCCTAAAACCATACACAAAAAAGTTAACTGAAAATGTATAAGGAACCTAAGTGTGAAACCTTAGACTATAAAGATTGTAGAAGAAAACCTACAAAATACCGTCCTAGACCTTGGAATGGGCCATGAATTCATGGCCAAGTCCTCAAAAGCAAAGGTAGCAAAAGCTAAAATTGACAGGTGGAAACTTATAAAACTATAAAGTTTCTGAACAGCAAAATAAACCATCAAGAAAGTAGAGAGATAGGCCACAGAATGAGAAAAAAAAAAATCTTTGCAAGCTATGCATCCAACAAAAAGCTAACATGCAGGACGTACAAGGAACTCAAATGAATTGACAGGAAAACAAAACAAAAAACAGAAAACAACTCTATTAAAAAGTGGAAAAGAACATGAATAGAAACTTTTTAAAAGAAGATATCCAAGCATCCAACAAATATGAAAAATGTTCAACTTCACTAATCATCAGAAAAATGCAAGTCAAAAGTACAATGAGATACCACCTCACACCAGTCAGGATGACTATCGTAAAACAAAAACAAAAAAAACCCAAACAACAACAACAAAACCAGGTGTTGGCAAGGCTGCAGAGAAAGGAAAACACTTCTACACTGTTGCTTGGAATGTAAGCTAGCTCCACTTTTGTGGAAAGCAGTGGCATTTTCTCAAAGAACTTGTAATTGAGCTGACATACAATCCAGCAATCCCATATCTGGGAATATATCCAGAGTGACATAAATTGCTTGACAAAAAGACATCTGAACACGTATATTCACTACAGCACTATTCACAATAGCAAAAACATAGAACCAATGCCTATCAAATGTGGGCTCAATAAAGAAAATGTGGTACATACACACAGTGGAATACTATGCAGCCATACAGAAGAACAGAATCATTTTCTTTCCAGCATCATGGATGCAGCTGAAGACCATCATCACACTAAGGGAACTATCACAGAAACAAAAACCGGAATACCCACATGTTCTCACTCATAAGCGGTCCCTAAACATTGGGCACACAATGACAAAGATGGGAAAAACTGATGCTGAACACTGCTAAAAGGGGAAGGTAGAGAGGGGAGGTAAGGGCCTCAACCACCCATTGAAAATCATGTCCAGTGCTAGGGGAAAGAGGGCTCACTAGAAGTTCAAACCTCACCTTCACACAATTTACTTATGCAACCAATCCTCATATGTACTCCACAACTTTAAAATGAAAATAAATAACTGTGACCTTTACTCTGTAAGCATTGGGTCATTTGTTGTTTCTTCTATTTCTTGACTCTTGCTTTCCAGCTTCCCAACACAGTATAATTGATGGGCATAACTCTGATCCACTCAACCCTGTTTGCAGCAGGAGGCATATTAGCACTCTCTTGCCACACTTGAAAAGACTTGGAATCATATTGTGTTGCCAGTGAGATCTGGTATCTGGCATGGTGCATGGGTTCTGGGGCCCATAGAACTTCTCAGTTGTGGCAGTCCCTATCTTGCCATGTTGGACTGGTCAAGCTGCAAAAAGAGACATGGGGAAAAAAGCCTAATGATTCACATGAAGTCATTTGTTATTTGGGTAAATAACTCACTTTTTAATCAACACTTATATACTTCTGGATTGCAATATATTTTTCTGGTATTTTTAAGCCCTCCTGAATGCTGGCAAGTGCTTGTTTGGGAAAGGGGTTACTGCATTCTGAGCCTCTGTAACAAATTGGAAACCTATTATAGACACAAAGATTAGTAAAAGACAGACTGTATTTTCACCCATATAATTTGGCTCTTTGGGTTATATTGTATTCCCTTTCACTCCAGCCCTCTTAAAAAAGTATTTCTAAATCTTGCTTGCACACTGGCATTCTGCCTGAGACTTCCCAGAAACCCACCCAATGGGCAATTGCTGTAACTGCCCAGTTCTAGCTTTTGCTCTCTCCTTGTCAACCTGGGATTCTGTGGTCCAGGCATGCCCCAGAATGCTAAGAAATGTTACAAAAATAATCTGTATGTTTGATTATAGCATAGTATTTGTAAATAATATTACGTAAAATTTTTTTAAAGAGTACTATTTAGAAATGCTAAATATACAAGTTGCAAAGATACTTAAGCAAAGTAAGCATATTTACAAATCTGAGTAAACAGGATGGTTCTGGGCAAGAAGTAGCATCTCAAAATTGTCAGCTACCAGTAATATATAGTCTACTAGAATTTACCTATCTCACTAAGAAATCATTTTTTATATTGTAGGCAAGTGTGAAGAATTATGGGGAAGATAGCTCATCAGCTTTTGCATCAAGGACAATTTACCTTGCATGGCAGGTTTTCTGACATATGTGAGTCCACTGTTTGTAAAATCGTCAAAATAAAATAGTGAGTTCACATAATACTATTGAGTTTTTTAAAGAAAATAAAGTTAGAATGTTTCAGTTCTTGGGCAATAATTGTTCTTCAAAATCTTCTCGAGCAATTTCTGTAGAAATGATCAATAGGTCTGGGTAAAAATTTTATACAAAAATTATCTTTAAATGAGCCTCATTCATAAGATGTTAAAGTCGCTTGCATATTCTTTACCTTTTTCCCTAAAAGTCTTTATGGGCATCTTAAATTATTAGATAATCTTCTGCTTTAGAATTCCTCTAAATTGAGGTAATTGCTGCTCATGTGGTCTACTGAATGAATAAGGAAAACACGTACAGAATTTGCATAGCTTTATCAGAACTCAGTTAGGCTCAGGGTGAAAATTAGTTTATGCTTTGTCATGTGGTCTTTATTACTACTTCCAATAAAATAAGCTATTACAGCTCCACATCACTATTTGAGAAGTGGGTCAACTCTGTCTCTTTCCAAGTTTCTATAATGCTTCATTATTAATTAGCTGGTAGCACAGCACAGGAAAAATAATGCATTTTAGCTAGTCAACTTTAGAGCATTTGTTTTGTCTGTTCATATGCATTCAATGAACAGTGAACCACTGTCATTTCCAGGAATTTTTTTTTCTCACTAGCACAATAACTATACATTAGAATAAGAATTGATAGTAGCTATGTGAATATAGCCCTATGATGACAGTCTACCAATAGTGGACTCAAAAAATTTGAGGCACATGAGAATCATACTAACTCCCACTTGATGAGTCTTGACTAAACAACAATTTCTTTGAAAAATATGTTAATAATGAAACATATAGATTAAAATGCTACATAAAAGTTATTTCTGAGACATGTAAACATGTTATACGTCAGTGTCATTTCCTAAAGCTTTGGTGTCATTTAAAGCCAATACGGGTATTTTTGTGATGCAACCTTTGCCTCTTTTTAAACCACAATCTGAAATAGCAATTTGTTAATTATGCTTTTAATGTGATTGCTATAGTCATCTAGCCAGTATAATTTGGAGCCCTTAGAGAATTTATTGGCATACTTTATTTGTACAGGCCACACTCATAGGACAAATTCAATATTTATTTTGATCACTAGTCTAATGCAATATTTTCATGCAAAAAATGTATGCTTGCCTCAGTGCTTAACATTTTTCTTATTTCTATGGAAATAACAATACATGTAATAACAAGATGTAAGCAGTACAATGAGAACTGAATCTATCTCTCTCAAGAGTTCCATTCTATTCCTCAGAAGGAAACTTGTGCATGCTTCAGAATTTTTCCAGGCACATACATAAACATATGGATACATCTTATTTAATTTTATTTTTTATTTTTTGTTAGTATTTTTTATTTTAATATTGTGGGGTACAGTTAAGGGTTAGGTATACAAATATGTTTCGT
>NW_007251265.1:0-753 GCF_000164805.1 Carlito syrichta
CAGGGCAGGTCTCCTGGCTGGAGCGGGGAGCTGGGGCGCCCGGGACGCGCTCCCTCTGCTCCGCGCTCTGCTGCCGCCCCCCTCCGTTGCCCTGCATGCTCGCCCCCTCTCGCCCCGTCCCGCGCTCCTCTTCCTGCCTTCTCGTGCTCTCCTTTCCCCGCATCTCGTGCGCTCTCCCTCCTCTCTCCTGTCTTGCTGGCCCTGTCAGTCTCTCCGCCCGCCCCCGTCCTGTCACCTCCCACCCCTGCCCCAGCAGCACAAGGAAGGTGCTCACCCCGTGGCCCTCTCTGCGGGGGGAGCCACAGCCCCGGCCAACCCTGCGTCTCACCCTCTTCCCTGAGAGTCCCGGGAGGATACAGCGCACGGCACGGGAGGGTTAGGCACATTCACGGCACACCCAGCACGTGCGCGACCACACTGGCCACCCTGCTAAGTCGGCTCGACTGCCCCCAGGCGCGCCCCAGGCAGTGCGCGTGTGCAGTCCGACGGCACACCGCCAGAGTGGCCCGCGGGCACGTGGACCGGCCGGCGGACGGCAGAGGGGGCGGGCGGCGGGGCGGGGGCGCCTGGAAGGCCGTCCGGAACCGCTGAGTGCCCGGGTTTGGTTCTGTGGGGCCGGGGGGAGGCTGTCGCCAGACTTCCTCTCCCAGCCCACGGGACTGAACAGGCGGGGAGATACAACCGGGCCCCTCTCACAACCAGCACCCCAGGTGCCGACCCAGCAGGGCAGAGGGGGCGGCCGCGGGAGTGTGC
>NW_007251265.1:1455-3597 GCF_000164805.1 Carlito syrichta
CCAGTCTGGGCGACGGAGTGAGACTCCAACTCAAAAAAAAAAAAGAAAGAAAAAGAACACTCGGCGGAGTGTGAGCAGGAGTGCCGAGAAGCTCAGGTTCAGCGGGACGACCAGGACAGCCCTTGACGCAGCGAAGAGGAAGACGTGGTGGGACCCGGTGCCAGGACCTCCCCGGAGGCCTCTTCCTCCCGCAGAGAGTCCTCCAGATGCCCAGGACCTCCCCGGAGGCCTGCACCCCACACTTGCTTCGACAAGCATCACCCACCTCGCCTTACTGATAGGGATGCCCTGCTGGTCTGGTCAGCAAGGTGTTCCTTTCTGTCACTCCACTTCCTGCCACGCTTTCTTGGCAATTTATGACGAGCCGCTCAGAGAGCCTTATGGACATGTGGAGGACCGGCCGTTCTTCACCCATCACCGCCCACCGAGTCGCTGCTCTTGCAACTACTGCGGTGCCCCGTGGAGGATCCGGGCCGTCCACGGCAGCAGGCCGCACACCGACAGCCAGGAGGGGACACGTGGAGGGGGCTGCCACGGCGGAGGTGTCGGCAGCACTCGGAGGCGTGCAGGAGGGGGTCGGCGCGCAAGGAGGAAGATGCTGCTGCTCGGCAAACCAGAGTGTGAAGGACACAGCAGAGACACGCACACGGGTCGGGAGGAAGCGCAGGGGCACAGAGACACAGGGTGGGAGGACGAGACCAGGCTGTGCTGGCCAGCCTCAGGAGGCAAACGGAGAGTCAAACAAAGACCAAGCTTGGGTGGGCCACGACAGGGAGCGTCCGTGCATGTGTCCTCCTGGTGCCCTCAGTCACGTCCACGGCAGCCAGCAGACCACGGCTCCTGAAGGCTCTGCTCCCTGAAGCCTGCTCCCAGAAGCCTGAAGGCTTCTGCTTTTCTTCCCTCCTCATGTGAGAGCTTCTTGGTAGACGCTCCAAAGGGACAAGCACTGACTGGGTGATGAGTTCTTTCCTCCTAACTCACATAACAAGGCGGGTCTGGAAACAGACACGTCCTTAGCAGGCCTGTCATGGCTGGCTTCTATCTGCCCCAGGAGCCACAGACATGGCGTGAGTTCTGGGACGTGCACGAGACCCCAGAGAAATGCCCTTTTCTGCTTGTCATCACGGCCACACAGCGTTCTTGAGGCACTGGCGTCAGTCAGGGAGGAAGTGTTCACGATCACCCACGTTCCGGGAAGCACCCTGCAGGCTGAGTACCTCCCATGGGAAAGGCTTCTGACGCGTCCCACAGCACCAGGGGTACACTCAGAGAAGTGCAGTCGGGTGACCTCATCACCGTGCGACCACCGGTGTGTGCGCCCACGCCTGGACAGTCTGGCCCACTACATGCCCTGGCTCCTGGGCTACACGCCTGTACAGCACATGACCGCACTGAATGCCTTGGGCAACTGCAGGACAGTGGGAAGTACCTGTGTGTCCAAACACATCTAAGCACGGAAAAGGCAGGTAACAACACAGCTCCGTGATCTCAGGGGACCAGCGTCACGTGTGGGGTCTGCCATTGACGGAAATGTCCATACGGGAGCATAACTGTAGGCCGGGTTGGATGACTAAAACGGAAGTTTTGCTAAAAAATGTGCAGATGGGGCTCCATCGTCTCACGTGACGAAACACATGAGACTGATTAGCTGCCAAGGTTCGTCTTTTCTGTGTTAAGCGCCGGAAACGTAAGGTCTTTTCAGATACATCTGCCAACACCTCTCTCTCTCTGAGAATGAATGCCACCGAAACTGAGGAGGAAAGCCTTCAGTCGCAGCTAGAATCTTCCTCGTTACTATCTGTAGCGTCTGTAGGAGATCTCTCCGTCTCTCTGTCACAGACCGGAAAGCTGAGCTAAGAACGAAAACCCTGCGCCGCCGGAGAGCCTCAACTCCTCTGGCAGAAGGGTGTTGGAAGCTTCCCTCCGATCCCTTCCCCGTGCTGCCCTCTCCCACAGGTGCAGGCTGGGTCACCTAAAGGAACCCCTGGCCGAGTGCCAGCGGGGCTGCTCTGCCGTCGGGCTGTGGACGCAAAGATGTTCTGGCGGGCTCTGTAAGGCCGCGGGTGTGGCGTCACTCGGCCTTCACCAGCAAGCGGACACGCAAGGCTTTCGGAACCCATACCCCGGCCGAGGGAAACGTGG
>NW_007251265.1:4699-8464 GCF_000164805.1 Carlito syrichta
CCTGAGCCAGGCCTGGCAGAGGGGCTGCGGCCGGGCCACGCCCGCGGGGCCGCGGAGCAAGAGCCTCCTCGGAGGCCGCTGTTCCTCCCAGCACCTTAGCTTTTAGAGGGTGCTAGATCGCCCAGGACCTGGCTGGCATGGCGGCCGGTGCTTGCAATCTCCCCACTTTGGGAGGGCGAGGTGGGTGGGCTGCTTGAGCCCAGGAGTTCGAGACTGGCCTGGGCCACTTAGTGAGACCCTATCTCTCCAAAAATTTAAAAACTTAGCTGGGCGTGGGGGCGCAGCTGTAATCCCAGCTACTCAAGAGGCTGAGGTGGCAGGATCGCCTGAGCCCAGAGGGTCGAGGCTGCTGTGAGCCATGATGGTGCCACTGCACTCCAGTCGGGGCGATAGAGTGAGACCACCCCTACCTCGAAAACCGACATCCGCCAAGAGAACCGGGGCGTGCAACTCACAAAGTCCCAAGTGCGGTCAAGAAAGCAGCTGCCTTTGCGGCAAGGCTACAGCAACCTAGACAGCCTGCGATTGGAACAGGAACAGGCACACGGACCAATGGAACAGGGCAGAGGTTCTGGAAGCAAACACTTGGTCTCTCAACCAACTCATCTTTGACAAAGCCACCAAAAACAATCACCACATTTAGCAAACAGTGCTGGGAAAACTGGCTGACCACATGCAGAAGAATGAACTGGATCTCTACCTATCACCATATTAAAAAATCAACTCAAAATGGATCAGAGACCTAAATGTAAACCTTCAAACTATAAAAATCCTGGAAGAAAACGTAGGAAACACCCTTATGCACACTGAAATAGGCAACCAGTTCTTGACTAAGTCCTCAAAAGCTAGGCTGGACAAGTGGGACCTCATCAAACTGAAAAGCTTTCGCACAGCAAAAGAAACCATCAAGAGAGTAAAGAAACAACCCACAGAATGGGAAAAATATTTGGAAATCATGTGGCTGACAAAGGCCTGACATCTGGGATCTCAAGGAACTCAAATGAGCTGACAGAAAAAAACAACCAACCAACTCCATTAAAAAGTGGGCAAAAGACACGAATAGAGACTTCTCAAAAGAAGATATATGGGCAGCCACAGACACATGAAAAAGTGCTCAGCCTCACTCAGCATCAGAGAAACGCAAGGCAAAACCACACTGAGATACCACCTAACTCCGGTGAGAATGGCATCCATTAGTAAATAGAAAAACAATGTGGAGAAAAGGGAACGCTTCTATACTGTTGGTGGGAATACAAGCTAGTTCAACCTCTATGGAAACAGTGTGGTGATTCCTAAAAGAACTAAAAATTGAACTTCCATACAATCCAGCAATCCTTCTCCTGGGAATATACCCGGAGGAACATTAATCCTTCTACAAAAAAGACACTTGAATGTACTATTCACAACAGCAGAAACATGGAACCAACCCTACTGCCCATAAAAAGTGGACTGGATAAAGAAAATGGGGTACGTATACACGATGGAGTGTTATGCAGTCAGAAAGAAAATCATGGACTTTGCAGCAAATTGGATGGAGTTGGAGATTATAATACCAAGCAAACTATCACAGAAACAAAGAACTGAATACCACATGTTCTCATTGACAAGAGGGCCCTGAACACTAGTTGTTTTAGCCCAAAGGAGGGCTTGGCAGTCACGGGCACTGCTGGGAGGCGGGTGAGGGGAGGGAGGGAGGCAGCTGGGAGGGATGGGACCACACACCGGGCAGCTGGTCTGCTACGGGGGAGCGAAGGCCCAGCAGAAGCCCAGATTCACCTGTAGTGGATGCCTCGTGCACTCCACATCTCCACAATAAAATAAAATCTCTCATTCGTAAGCAGACCCTGGACATTACCATAACGCTGTAAGAAAGGGCTTGGCAGTAGTTGGAAACTGCCAGGGGACGGGGCGGGGGGAGCACATAGCACTAATAAGGGTGCCAGATCTCAGACCAGGCAAAGTAGAGCCACCAAGGGGAGGCCCAGATTTACTTGTATGATGACCACTTGTATACCTAACCCTGAATTGCACCCCACATCTTTAAAATTAAAAAAATAACTAAAAAGACCATCTTCGATGGATAGTAAAAAACGTGTATTCGTTGTACAGAATTTCCAAAACCAAGTACGGGGCTGCCAGGAGGCCCATCCAGAGCCCTGTGCCCTGGCACCACTGGGCTACACTGGCCCCACACCGGCCGCCTGCCCTCACCCCCGTCCCGGTGTGCCTGAGGATCAGGAGTCTGTCGGAGTGGCTTCCATGGCTGGCGTGCTGGGGGCACTTCCAGGGAGGGCACGTGGCCCAGGGAGCAGAGGGCTCTGCGGCAGCTCGCTCGATCCCAGGCCCGACAGCCACCCCACCAGAAAGCCGCTCTGTGGCGAGAGAGAGGCCCGTGAGGGCAGATTCAGTTAAGGCGTCACCTCCCTGCTGCTCTTGGGCGACATTCCCTCCAACTGCCTGCAGAACACACCACGAAAACTAATCCATCTGGGATTCTGCTGAAGTATTCCATCTAGAATGCTGCTCGTAAGAAAATAAACATTCCCGTTAAGACAAGGCAAAGCCTAATGACCTTGGAGAATGGGAAACACCTTTGGCTGCTTAATTTTGCTGATTTACAATTATTTTGACTTCTTTAAAAAACATAGCTGAAGTATAATCCAGTGTATAACCTTGCATTAGTACTTGCATGGAGATGCCTACAATAGTTTTTGCTTTTTATAATTTTATTTATGTCATGTTGCCCAGGCTGGCCCCAAGCTTCTGACTCAAGCAATCCTCCCACCTCAGCCTCCCAAGTAGTTTTTCCTTTTTAAAATTTTACAAAATGGACTATTCCATAGGGCTTTGGGGCTGAAAAGATCTTATTTCAGCTTTAGGGGCTGAAAGTTTTTGTTTCATTGTTCCAGCATGGGCACCTGTGGGAATTTAAAATGTTTCTAACTTTCACTGAGCCAGAACAAGACAAAAAGGAGTGTTTTCAGTTTTAAAAAGAATGAACTGCTGGAGTGGCAACGGAAGGAGCAGAACCACTGTGGAAGGGGAGGAGAGGACGAGAGGGCGGGTGGAGCCTGGGGGCCCCCATTCACGCATTCTTTCTTGCGTCCAGGAAATCTTTACTGACCACCTAGGGGAAGCGCTGCCAGGAACACAGCAGTGAGGACACCAAGTCCTGCTTCCCTGGAACAAGGTGCGCACAGTGCCAGCTCCCCGGCTTCGCCTCCGAGGTTCAGTGTCGATGTTTCCGGCAGGAGGCAGCCTCAACCAGCCCTCCAGGCCTGCCCGTTCGGGGCCACTGGCTTCAGGGCCTCAGCTCAATGGTTCTGCCACATCACAGCGGCCGCTGGGGAGTTGCTTGTGTCACACGTCGCCCTCTCCAGTAGGAAGCTTGCTAACGGCCCTGCGGCTGCGGCTCTGCCCAACTTCCAGACACCCCTGGCTGGCCTGTCCCTTACTTGACCACCTCCGCAAGTCCACGAAAGGTCTCTGCCGAGGGCATCTCGGCACAGAACTACACACTAGCTTTTGCCTTTTAAACCCACATACACACACAGGCACGCAGCTCCTGTCGGAACCTCCCAGCTAAGACAACTGTCTGCTATGGGCTGGAAAAGTAAAAATCTCTTGGGCACCACAGTCATCCCATGCTGAGCCTGTTGTCTGGGGCGCTTGTGGACAGATGAGCAGGCTATGGCCAGAAGGACAGCGGAGCCCGGAAGAGGCCACACACTAGGTGGACAAGCAGCCATGCATGGGAGAGACTGA
>NW_007251265.1:8586-18117 GCF_000164805.1 Carlito syrichta
ACCCTTGGGAGAAGGGGGCGGGGGTGTCCTTGGAGAAGGGGATGGGGTGTCCCTGGCTACCCCTGGTACCGCAGAAACATTCAACAGCTGCCCCTGAATATAACTAAGTGCTCATTTAAGTCTTTACTGATATGAAAAGAAACCTAAAGACCCCTATGTCTTATTTTCATTTACTTAAAAACACCCTAGGGTGACACCACTGAATTGGAGCACACTAGCTAAGGAACGGATACTCAAGGCCCCAGATAAGATCAGAATTCACAAGTGGCCTGTAGTACTAACCACATGTGATTTCAGAGAATCCAAGAGTGAGAGTAAGCGCATGCGGGTTTTGACATCTGGTAACATCACTGCATACTGGGTATTTGGAAACCGAGAGACTAATTTTCTTATCTGCAAAATCACTGGGCTATTGTCCTATAAGGGGTGAGATATACTTTGAACTCTGTTTGCCACGAGTTCACTAAACAGAAAAAAAGGGAGATCTCTGATTTTACTGATTTGAAAGCCACCAATAAGATCTAGTTCTTACCTTCTTACAATAAAAAAATTATATATGTGATATAACCCCAAAGAAATGACAAATACTTGTAAAAGCCACACCATGCAATCCTTTTCTTTTCTTTCTTTCTTTTTTTTGAGTCTCATTCCGTTGCCCAGACTGGAGTGCAGTGGCCACTCCCAGCCACCGCAGCCTCGACCTGCTGGGTTCCGGCGATCCTTCCGCCTCAGCCTTCCAAGTAGTTGAAACTATAGGCGCATGCTACCACACCCAGCTACCTTTTTTATTTATTGTAGAGATGAGGTCTTGCCAAGTTTCCCAGGTGGGTATCGAACCTATGGACTCAGGCAATCCACTCACCTCAGTCTCCCAAAGCGATGGGATTACAGGCTGAGCCACCGAGCCCGGCCCATGCAACCCTTTTCATTACAGTTACTCTTTCTCCAGGCCACGGTGGAGAATAAAGACGGTTTAGGTTATGGAAGCTTTCATGAAAACATTCACACATTTTTTTATCTTCTGATCATTAAGTCTATTACTTAATAGACTATCAAACCTAAACATTCTTTCTTAACTAGTGTTACCCAGATACCCTTGCAAGAATGCTAATGAGAGAGTAAGTTCTGTCCTAAGTTCAGCAATGAGAAAAGCCAGAGCATCACCTAAGGAAAGACTTAGTTTTAAACTGAAAATTATGAGAAAGGCCCTAAGAGCAGTGCACAAATATGGAAAAGTTTGTGGAAAAAGAAGGGTGGGCGAAACTACTTGGTGATAATTAATAAATCATGCTTTATTTTATGTTCTCTTATTTATCTTAAAGATATGGGGTACAATGCAGAATTAGGTAATACAAGTGGTCGTAAAAAATTCATTTAAAAGATGTAATCAAATTACCACTTGGTAAGAATGTTGTGGTATTGGTATATTTATAGGATAGATTACTCAAGTAGATTTTAAAATCTATAGACATAAAATTGAGTACATGTATTTAGGAAAATTTTAGAGTGTAATCGTCTACTTTGCATCATCATTTTAAACTAAGTGAACTTCACTCAGATTTCTAACCATCAAAAAATTGTTATAACTGGAAAGAGACCAGTAGACATTTATAACTGAGCAGAAATTTTTTCAGGGATATGAGTCAACTGGACACAAGGGAATTATGATACAACGGAAAACATTTTGCAATCTTAGCCAGTGTATTCTCTATTATGAATGATAAAATAAACACATGAAAGCACCCTGTAACGTTGTAAAGAGGAGAACATTCTTGGCAAGTGCCAAGAATTTCCTCTTGAGGCTGTACCTTTCCATTTGGAGATCTAATCACGAAACTTTAGACAAGCTATACTCTGGTAACAAGCATCTCCATTGTAGCATGGGGGCATCTCACTGGAAGTAAACCCAGACCACCTTTGATACAGTATATTCAAGATGTATGTTGTGACATTTTACAATTACAGTGTAGAATGTGAGAGCCAGCAGAAATTCTGGATTATTTCACAGACCTGTCCTGTTCTTCTCACATGCATGTACACACACACACACCCACCCACCCACACACACACTCATTTACAAATGCATATCAATTCATACGACATGGTGTAAGTTTAAGCACTATATAAGTGTGAAGTACACTTTTCCACCAGTAGTACTGAGGTCCAGTATTTATGAGCCTTTCAAAATTAACTGAGCTGTTAAGATTCCATAACTCTGGGAGCAACCAGCATAGCTGTGCCTTTAACAAAAGAATTCTGTAATAAAACGAGATTTTACATGCTGCAGCAAAATATTCAAAAGCATCTTTCTGCTGATTACTCATTTTAGTAATATCTGTGGAATTCAAAACTTCCACACATACAGAAATGTTCCATGTACTATTACATTAAGTTTTGTGTTAACCCAAAATAATTTTCAATTTTTATATCAATCTTTTAACAAACACTTTTGACCTGTTTTTCGTTTGTTTTTAAGAAAAAGCCCAAGTCCTGAAATGGCTTCAGGGTTCGACACCTTTAACAGTCCTCCCAAGCACGGCCAGGCCCCCTCCACCCACGTCTAGTTCCACACGACATCCGTGGAAGTCTCTGGCGAGACGCACTCGATTCTGCTCAGCTTCCTATTTCCCCAAACGTGTGCAGCCATCATGCCCCCTGGTGACTTATGAGGGATCAACTGCCTAGGACAGAAACCCGATTTCAGTCAAAAGGGGGAACTTTTGGTAAGGAGTTACTGGACCCAGAACCAAGGGCAGGAGTGTGGCTGGGCCCCAGTGGGCCAGCTCGAGCAGGGCGGCTGCCGCCAGGATCCTCTCTGCTCTCCGCGCACAGGCCTGCGCGCAGATCCTGCGTTTGGTGTCTCATAGCTGCACCCGCCAGAAAGCTTTCATTTTCCGCCCGTGACCCTCTGATGGGCCTCTTCTAGGCACTGTGATGGGGACAGCGGGACGAGGCCACCTCCTCTGCGCCACGTCAACTTTTCGTGAGGTCGCACTGGCCCATGGACACTCGGGCGAGGGGGGCGCAGGTCTGGAGAGGGGCCGGGGCGGGATCTGGACGCCCGAGGCCGGCGGGTGGCGACGAGAGGAGCGCGTGCGGAAACGCCCGCCACCGGAGGACGTGTGCCCTGTGTCATTCCCAGCGGAGGGCACACTGGCGAAGACCGCACGCAGGTTCCGCCTGTGGGCAGACCTGTGCTGCTCACATCCCACTCCGCTCAGCTCTGTCTTGGCAACCGTTGGCCTCACCACCGCCCTAAGAGGCGCCCCTCTGGAGCCTGTGCAGCGCCCTGTGCTTCCAGAAGCGGCGTCGGCCTGCGCCTGCCGAGCCATTTGTCTCCAGGAGCCATTTCCTTAGACCTTGCTCACCGGGGGCCAGACAGGCTGTGGGCTGCACAGCCGCGTTCCAGGCCACGATCTCATCCGTAGTGAAACAAGGGTGGAAAGCCTCCAGGGCCACCAGTCACCTTCTCTGAAAATAATCATGAAATCTGTAGGGAAAATTAAGCTATTTTTTTGAATGATGATTCCAGTATGGGTCATGGCCAAAGTTAGAAGAAGTTGTCTTTGTGTTAAATCCATTCTCTTTTATGGCAACCAGAGAAGTCTCAACAAAAATCGGAAGAGAAAGCAAGTGAAAACAACTGCTTTGTGTGGGGAGAGCCAAGAATGACGGCTGCATCAAAGCCCGAATCTGGAGTTGCTCAGCTTGGAGTGCCAGGAGAGCTGATTTGGAGACAGCTCCTCTGCTCAGCTGAAGTTGTGCGTGTGGCCGGAAATGTGAGCTGACGGGGCTTCAGGGAAGAATTAAGTCGACAGCATTCCACGCTCAGCGAGCTGTGACTCTGTTCTGCAATTCTGAGTGGCTGAAAAACGAAGTGTCCTCGCGATGGCTCCGCCCCACTCTGCAACTTGCCCAATTCTTCCTCCCTGGAACTTGGAAGGAGGAGGAGCACTCCAGACACCAGCGAAGGCTGGAAAATGGCACGTCCTTTTGGGGGAGCAATGTGCCACATGCACCAACAGATATAAATGTATTCGTACTCTAAGCCTTTCATTCAACTTTTAGAATCTAAATTAAGGAAAAATTAAAAGTACAGAAAATGTGTATCCAACAACATTCACTGCAGATTTACTCATAACAGTGAAGAATTATAAACAAATAGAAGGAGAAGACAGAGGAGACCGTGAGCATTCAAGAAAAAAATCATGCTCTTATCTTTTACTCCCTTCTTGCCTAATATTTTTTCAATGATGGAAAATTCCAACACACAACAGTAGAGAGAACAGGAGTGAACTCGCATGTATCTGCTTCCCAGCTTAGCAGCAATCAACTCCTGGTCCACCTTATTCCACCTGCACTCTAATCCTCACTCCCAACACTGCGCTGACATTTTTTAGAGCAAATCCCAGAATCATAGCATTTAATCCATAAATATTTCAGATTTTTTTTTAAACAAAATGCTGTTATTAAAAAAGCATAACCGTAACACCTTTGTTCTACGTTAAAATAGCTAATGCTAAGCTATTTAGTCAGGGTTAAAACTTTACCAACTAGTCAAACGCATTTCACAAACGGTTTGTGTGACTAAAACAGGTGTGACACGCCACATTTAAGTAACGTAGCTCCGGGCTAAAGGGTTTCTCTTTTCCCTTAACACTTGTGCTAAAGAAAATGATTACACATCCCAGGCAGTTTCCTGCACCCTTTGCTTGCTTATGCATCCCTGTGGTGTCATTTCACAGGTCTGCCTGCCTCCTGCACTGCCAGCACGCTTGTGATAAGGTCCAGAGGCTCGAGCAGATTCAGGCATGACGCTTTGAGCAAGCACCTCTTGGGTGATGCGGGGAAGCACACCCCGTCTGGTTGCTCCTCTTTCCACAGCTTCATAGTCACTTTATGACTGCCCAGCTCCTTTATCTCCTTGAGAGACACAAAACGGTGCTCTCCTGTTCCCATTATTCCCTCTTCATCTGTCAGCGGGATACACTGATGGAGGGAGGGCCTCCCATCCTCTCCTGCCACCTTCCTTGATAAATGTGAGCGGGCCAGTCACACTTTTTCTGCTTTGTCTGCTTCACTGAGCAATTCAGAGATCACTTCATAGCTACAGAGAGATGCTTTTCATTCCTTTTACAGCTGCATCATTCATTCAACCCAGTCCCGAGTGATGGACATTCGAGTTGTTCCAGCTTTTTGTTCCCTTGTCTCAAGACGGGCCACTGGGGCCAAAATCAAATTCCACTGGGGAGGAAAGAACTGGCGAGGTCTTGCCGGCCGGCCACTGTTTGTTCGAGAGTCTCGGAAGTCCTGCCGCTGGTGCCAGGACTGCCCTGCTCTCCCCGATTCTCCCCCGCCTGCCCCACGCAGCCTTCCAAGGCCTCCGGCCTGCCAGCTCTGCCCCTGCTCTGCCTCTCCGTGCTCCAAGTCGCTTCTCGCCAGGGGGCCGGCCTGGCCTTTCCCTCAAGCCTCAAGTACCGCTGCTCCTGACGGTGTGAGAGCCGTGTCTGCGCCGGCCCGGGTCCCATGACCTGCCCATCCACACTGCTGCTGCCTGGCTGTGACGGCGGAGTAGGGAGTGCTGGCGATCACTCGAGGCTGGGTGCGAGGCACTTGGTAGCCAGGCTTCAGGGAAAGGCAGGGTCAACTTTCACATACGTGGCAGCATGTCAGGCCTGGGTTCTCTTTCTCCTAAGACTACGTGCTTGTAGACCACAGACATCTTCGAGGCGATGCATTACTCTGGGCCCCGGTTTTCAGTCTCTGTCATCTCTCAGAGAATGAGCCCACTCTCGTGTCTTCAACTCCCATGCAGATGACTATGCAGGTGACTATGAAACAGTCATCTTCAGCGTGGGCATCTCTGCCACCCACGACCCAGTGCCCGCCATTAGATGTGCCACGTGGTCTGAAAACTGCCTGCCTCACCCACTCACTGTCAGTGACACACCGTACTCCTGGCATCTAGGCTTGAATCCACTGGACTATAACCTCGTACCACTCAATCCGACCAAGGCACCCGACTCAGATGTTGACTTACTTGAGGTCACACGGAAACTCAGAAGTGACAGGCCTGTCTAGATGGGGCTAACTGATGGGTAAAGGGCAGGTGAGGAAGGAATTCTTTAAGGGTTGCACTTTGTCTTTGGCCTTGTCCTAGGGATAAACATGCACTGGCATGCTGGGCAAATGTGAATATCTGTTCGAGACACTGAATATGTAGAAAAAAAGCAAGCCTAGGAGAAAAAAAGGCGCCAGAGGCCAGGACACATGAGCCCTGACCAACAGATGAAATGATCAAACACCCTGGGCCCTCTTAGGAGAGAGAGCACGTCGGACATGACAGGGGTTAAAACTACATCCCATAGGAACGCTGCAGGGCCGGTAGTGAGAGCCAGCAGGAGAGAGGCTTGCTGTGAGAAACCACATCCATCCTCCAGTCCTTGCAAGGCTCACGTAGAAGAATGAGGGCTGCCGGTCCCGGGCGGCTGTAAAGAAGCAGGACTAGGGTCTGTGCTGAATAAGACAGGCTTCTGCTCAGCCAAAGAAATAAATATCGCAACACGTGCAAACTGGCCAAGCAGGCGGCCATGCGAGGGATCTGAAGAGGCCCTGTGAGCACCAGCAAGCCTGTTGGCGTGGCAGCAAAGATCCTCCGGCGTGCTACCATGGCCCCGCCTCCCTGCGCCTGCACCTGCAACCTCCATGCTCGCTCCTACTCCCAGGGGTGAGCCCCTGGGCTCCAAGCGCCAGTCCTCCCAGGTCTGCGCGGAGTTCCACCACCTGACCGAGCCGGGCTCTGCGACCGACTGACAGTACTCCCACACATGACCACCCTTCCCACGGCACAAGAGGCTGAGATTTCCTGCGATTTCTCGCCTCGTCTCGCGCCTGCCTTGCTCCCCGCTGGCAGGACTCCTCGGAGGAGCTGACTTCACCTTCCACTGCCCGTTTCCTTTCGTCTCGCTCCCACTCAGAGCCCAGCGGACGCGACCTCGGACTCATGGCCCCACTGAGCTCTCTGCCACGGTCGCAGACCAGCCGTCAGTCCTCAGCTCTCCGTGTCGGCCCCACCCACTGTCCTCAATGGAACGGAACACCCTCTGTCCTCTGGCGGCCACGGAACACCCTCACCCTCTGGAGACTCTGGCTTCCTGACTGTGCTTGGAGTGCAGGGCAGCGTCCCGCTCGGAGCGTCTGCCCTGGCTCTCCCTCTCCCTGGAACGCGCTTCCGGCGGATCTCGACGCCAAGGCCCCTCATCCCAACCTGTGGCCTGTCCCCGCATGGCCCCTTTGCTTGCTCTGTCCTCTCTTGCACCCCTTCTCTTGTTGCCAGGTGTTATTTCAGCACAAAGAGGGGCCCGCGGCATCTCACAAAAGATACAGACTCTTGTTTTGCCACTAGCATATGTTGGGGCCTAGAGCCTTCAATAGAACGTGGTGAAGAACTCTACGCACAGACGAAAAACCGCCACGAGGAAGGAGAGCGCGCGAAGAGATCGACGCTGACATCCGACTTACTGTTGACTAGAGCCAGGTCTGGCTCGACCACAGGCAGAACGTGCGCGCCACGGCAGGCGCCACGTGTACCTGCACGCTGTGCACAGTGCTCAGGCAGGGGAAGATGCGCCGAACACAGCTGCTCTGCAGCGCCAGTGTCACTGAGCTGGACCCTACTCCAGGCTCAGCAGGGGCAGCGTGGACTGCTGTCGGTGTGCAGCGTGCTCTCGACTGGACTTCCACAAAAATACCGAGCAGCCAGATGAGCACAGCAGCGACGAGGCAGAGACCAGACCTGAGCGGGACGTCAGATAAGGCACTCGGCTGTGGGGGTGCTTTACCTTCCCGCGTGGGTGCAACACCTTCTAGAAGAACTCCAGGAGGGTCCGGTTCGTCCTGGCCACACCCTCCCTGTCCTGGCCCCTGCTGCCCAGCACACGCAGGGCGTCCCTGAAGCGCTGAGCTGAGCTCCGGGGAAGCACAGCTGGCTCACCCTTCGTGACACCTCCCCACGGGGGCCTGCTGCCCTGGGCTGCATCCAGGCCTCTGGCTGGGGAACGCCCGATCCGGGGAGCCGTTTCACCGACTCTGGGGTGCTGGTTCTCTTCAAAAAGTGCTCTGTGTGAGTTGATGCTGTTTTCTCATGGCCTCTCAACTCCAGGCTGCCTCGGTCCTCCTCCAACAGAAGTTCAGACCGGCAGTGGCACAAGCACGCCTTCCGACTTTCACCTTCGGAAACCCACAGCAGAGCGCGAGCTGCGGCGTGGCCGTCAGAACGACAAGCAGAACAGTTACAGGTTATTACAACCAGGCCAGTGTATGGTTTGTGAAGAGGTGATGTGCCTCAGAAGCAGAAAGCCTGCTTTCCAGAAATACGTTCAGAGAGAGAGGGCAAAGATTTTCTAGGAAAAAAAAAGTAAGAAAAATGGCTGGTCTTTAAGCTCAAAAAACCTTGCAGTTGGCTTTGATTTTAAAAAAGCATACAATAAAAAATGAGAAAGTCAAATACATAAAACCAAAAGGAAGTTAACATTTGAATATATATTATCTTCTTCCTTTTAATGGCTTACTACTGATAGGATTTAAGCATCCAATACAAAGTAGTTCTTTTGCAAATAATTATTTCAGACTACCTAGATTTAAATCGATATATGTCATCAAGTCTTTGAGGAATTGAAACGCAGTAACTTTATTTTTTTATTTTTGTTTTTTATTTTTTTGAGTTGGAGTCTCACTCTGTCGCCCAGACTGGAGTGCAGCAGCTGCTCCCGGCCACCACAGCGTTGACCTGCTGGGCTCCGGTGATCCTTCCGCCTCAGCCTTCCGAGTAGCCGGAATTACAGGTGCACGCTACCACGCCCAGCTGAGTTTTTGATTTACTGTAGAGATGAGGTCTCGCTGCCCAGGCGGGTCTCAAACCCGTGGGCTCAGGCAATCTACTCACCTCAGCCTCCCAAAGGCGCGGGATTACAGGCTGAGCCACCGAGCCCGGCCGATACAGTAACTTTAAAAGCTAGTTCACCTCAAGCAGCAGTGAGAAAAAATATAACCATTTATTAGTGTGCTGGTATTTATTTTATTTTTTAAAGATGTGGGGTACAATTCGGGGCTAGGAATACAGATGCTCAGTGTGCTAGCATTTCACTGAAATTCGAACACACAGCCACTGACACGCAGCTCCGAATGAGAAGCACACTGGGCGCCAGAATCTCCCTCAAGGGAGAGAAGGGGCTATTCTTCTCGGCTCAAAAGCCCACGCGCACGTCCACACCCATGCTCTCGGCGCCCGGGGGGCACACACAGACAAACCCAAGGAGTCTGAAAATCAGACGGCCAGATCGTCAATGCCTACTGAGGAAGTCCACTGAGGTATGGAGACGGCAAAGGCTGGTGTGGAGAAGTCACGCTGGCCACGGTGATGACAGCCACCGCTCTCGACCCGCCGCCACCAGCCGGCCGACTTCCCGCGCCCGGTGCCGTCACGCGACTGATCTAACCCAGGGGTCCCCTCCCCCGGCCATGCGCTGGCAC
>NW_007251265.1:18894-35263 GCF_000164805.1 Carlito syrichta
GGCAGGAAGGCCAGCGGAGGGGAGGGGAGGGCAGCGCCACCGGCAGCCGAGGGCGAGGGAGGGCGAGCCGACGGCCGGGGCGTGAGGAGGTGCGGCAGGAGGCCTGCCAGGCTTCTGAGAACTGTGGTGGTGAAAAGCAGGAGGTTGCAACTCACGAGTAACAACGATCTAAGGCAGGTTTAAAAGGAACACACTATCCAAAAGCCGTTGTAAAACACGGAACCGCATTTCCAGAGTTAATTTTTAATTTCCCGAGTTCACGGCTGTTAAAGTCTCCAACTGTTTTGGCACTCATAGCCCGGCATGTGCAGGAACTGAACTGTGGAGATAAATGCAGCAGCAGCTCAGACAGAAGCCAGAAACCCTCTGCACAACTACCGGAGTGGTGACTGCACGTCCTCCCAAACTTCGAATCGCTCAACACTGGCAGCCACAGCCCAGCGGTTGGAGGAAGACAGCTGCCCAGAAGGTAGCACACAGAGACTCTAGTAACACGTACAGTCACGATCACTCAAAAACTTCAAACTTCTCTGTTGTCAAATAACTTTCCTTTGCATTTGCATTTTACTTGCTTTATCTTCAGTAACCTAATCACGCTGACATCTATCACTGATGATTATATTAGACCTAAAAGCATCCTTAAACAAATGAAAAATACCGACTTCCATTCCTGCAAGCCCTGCTTCCAATTTTCAGGAGGAAATTAAATAATGTACAAATCAAATGCTGGGCCTCAGCCCAGACAGCTGAACATGGTTTTGTCCTTTCAAGGCGAAGAGGAAGTGTCTGCTGTGGCAGCAACATGCCAAGAGAACTGAAGCTGAGCCTCAGCCCCATGGGAAAGTGATTTCAGATCATCGGGGTGTCTGCAAGGAGGTTAAAAAGGGGACCTGTACTAACAGGGCACTTTCAAGGGAGTTTAAAAAACTCATCGAGATCCAAGCCCCACCTCAAAAACAAAACATGTTGGAAAGGACACGGTCTTACAGATTCTATGTAAGGGCAGCAGAGGAAAAGGGAAAGCAGACAGGGAGAACTGACATGCACGTCAAGGGAAAGTGAAACGTGTTCCCGCCCACTGTTTACCACAGGCCATGCTGGCAGCCAAGTTCCAGATGAGGTGCTTGCTTATGTGAAGAGGAGGACAGGAAAAGAAGGCGGGAGAGAGGGGGTGGGAGGCCCGCAGGTGTGGGAGGAGAGGCAGGAGGATGGGGAATCAGCTACTTAGATGAGGGCTGGCAACTTCTTCTACAAAGGGCCAGACAGCAGGTGTTGAGAACCCTTCTGCTGTAACCACCCACAACTGGAAGCTGATTGGCGTGATATGCAAATGAATGAGGGTGCCTGTGTTCCAATAAAGCTTTATGGACACCAAAATTGGAATTCCATATGCTTTTCATGTGTCACAAAATATTCCTGTTTTGGATTTTCTTCAACCACTCAGTAACGTAAAATCACTCTTAGCTTGTGGGCTTTGTGAACACAGGTCATAAGCCTTGTCTCAGCCTGAACTGCAGGTTGCTGACCCTGGATTTAGACAGTTAGCTCCCCATGACATAGAAGAACAAAATTTCTATGAAATTGGCCTTGACTCAAATCTGAGATGCTGGGTAAAAAAATCTGCGGTCTAGTTTCTCAGTACCTGAACATAAAGAGGGTAGCAATGGCAGGAAAAAAAATGTATCTGGAAGATTCAGCATATTCTCCCTAACCCTGTTAAAAAGATAAAAATTTCTATTTTTTTCTTCTAGGATACTCACACTAGTGTGAAATCAGAGTTTATGTAGTGAAAGACACTGAAGTCAAATGCTACATAACCATGAATATCCGGCATTATTCAGGGATCGAGTAAGACTTAAGACATTATTCCCAGAATCTATTATTTTATGAACATCCTTTGCAGCACAACGCAGGCCTGAAACTCACCGTGAGTTCTCATCAGTGCCTCTATGGAAACCAGAGAGCAGGTGACTAGGAGGGTTTTGGGGTAGAAACTATGTTCTATGAGCACATGTCCACAGTTCAAGGCAATGTCTCTAGCTACCAGTCTTATCTCCTTCTCCCTCTCATTCAGCATTCTTGAAAGAGATGTCCACAACAGACCTCACCTTCTATTCTCACTTCAGTTCTGGACAATCCAGTTTCTGCCCTCACTACTCCACTGAACCTGCTCTCAGTGAAGTCACTACTGACCGCATGTTCTTAAGTCGAACAGATCTGAACTCAGTTGCACTTGGTAATGGTCTCCATCCCACTGGCTTCAAGAGCCCTTATCTCATCAATCATTTGTTTTATGGGGCGTTCCTAGGCTTCCCTCTTCTCATTTTATACAGTCTACAGTATAATCCTGAGAGAACTCCTTCGGCACTGTTTCTGCCATGTTGCTATTGGTCAAACCAAGTCACAAGGCCAGTCCACCTACTGACCTTGAGGTCATGGGTAGAGAAATACATTCCACCTCTTGATAAGAGAGCTAAAATACTATAGCCATGTCTTAAAAAAATCTACCACACCCAGAGTAAACATCCAATATGTATTAACTGTTCTTATTAAGGAGAATATTTGGGGTAAAATCGAGTAATACCATGATTCTTATTATATGCTATGGCACTGAAGGCGTTATTCTATTCACAAACCAAGTAGTGACTTTTAGTATAGCAACAGTATACCCATTGCATTATGGGTATGCAATAATTTAAATTTTATTGGGTTCTCGTGTCATTACTTTGTGAATCTGTTTTAATAGTTATTTAGGAACACATATTTAAGTAACCATAACAAAAATCATTTAAGGCAATACTGTGAGTCTGTGAAAATGTTTTTCTCCTTTTAAGAGCCTATTCACATTAAAGAAATATTATATAACAGATTAAATCTAATAATCACTTAAAGGCAGAACTGTGTAGTCTGCTTAGAAGATTAGCAACCGAGAGCAAAACTATAAATGCTCCCAAATGCAAAAGAATTTCTGAGTAACTCTGCTTAATAAATGCTTATCAAACATACGCTGCATACGAAATGCTGTGCTGCAGAAGAGGAAAGTGGAACCCCTGACAGCCACAGATGCTGAGTGGTACTCAAGCAGAGATGGGAGCAGGGAACAGGATGCACACAAGCTCCCCGGCATGGCACCCCGGCCAGGCTCACTGGGGCCCCCCACGGTGAGGTGCTCTGCTGGGCTGTGGGCACAAGCAACCAAGACGTACTCTGAGCTCCGTGTTAGCCCTCGAGAGAACCAGCCAGGGGTGGAGAAACGCTGTTGACACTGGGCCTGTCCATTACGAAGGGCACTGTGATTCTTACTCAGTAGAACAAGAAACTTACTTTGGATCTGAATTTGTGTGACCTTGTGTCACAGCTCTCCTAGAGTCACTGTCGACCAGCCCTCTGAAAGTAGTCTGCGGTGGCTGAAATGCCCCAAGGGCAATGCCTGTGCTCAGTAAAGTTCATCTTCAGTTAGAGAAGGAGAGCCGCGGGCTGATGCTGTTGTTTTCACCACTACTGGGCCAGAAAGTTAGGTACACAGGCGAATGAGATCTGAAGACCCAGTGTCAGGTTTCTGGCTTCCAGCAAGCTGATACTTAACCATGGGAGCCAAGACAGCCACAGGCCATCGTGAGCTACTTCACTCACTGAAGGAAGAGGCAAAGCGAGGATGACGGTGTTGGCAAGAGAGGGACACAGCTGACAATGCGTGATAGGGCTTAGGAGGGCATGAGTGGACCCGCTGTGTCTTCTGGGTCACTAAGTACAGACTGCCAGCATGGCCAGTGGTTAGGGCCAACGGACGGCCATCACAACACTAGACAAGCAACCCCACTCAGCGCCAGCTGTTGGGGGTGTAGCTTTGGCTCAGCCTACAGTGAAAGAACTTTGCTTTGATTTGGTGGAATTCTCACCAAGGCAAAGGACACCAAATGTCAATGGAGAAAAGTCAAAGTACTGTGGCCCCATTGCCAGGTGCAGAAACAATGAGTGTAGCCTCTTCCCTGTCCTTGCTTGTAATGAGACCCTGCCCTTTTTCAGATGTTGCGCCTTTTGTCTTTCGTTTTTCTGCCTCTTCCTTTCTCTAACTGTTGCATACAGAAGCGCTGGTGACAGCTATGTTTGTAATTTGCTCTAGGCATCCCGCAAGGCCACAGATCAGACGGGTCACGATGGACCACAAAGAGAACTGGGATCTCTAGGAGACCATGAGCTTGGATGAGCTTGGATGGTCACACAACTGCGCTTCCGGACACTGTCCTTAGCTGGGGAGAATACACTTGCAGTTGTTGACAGAGCAACTAGACATAATGTTCATGTAGGGAAGAACGAGAAGCTGTGTATTCAAAGAACGGGATCCACGTGCTGAATCAAGTGGGTGTGGCCTCTCTCACAACTTTCCTTTTCTCCAGGAAGTGTCCCCAAAACTAGTCGGCCAACAACCTCGTCTATAAGGTATAAGCTTGTGCCTTCTAAAGCATTAGACGATGCCTTTGCTAAGCTCATGCGCACATCTGAAAGTGTGCTTTGGCACAGAGTCCTAGGTTAGAAATACCTTTCCTCAGGGTTTCAAAGGAAAGTATCTGCTGTCCAAGCGTCAGTCCTCTTCTCCCCGCTCCCTTCCAACTCCTCATCCACCTACTAAAAACTTCCACTCAAAACCGTTCGGAAGAAGTGCAGCCATCTCCCTTGACCGCAGGACACGCTCCAAGGCCCACACGTACACTCTGCTTTCGAGCTGATGGCCAGGTGGCTATTAATAACCAGCGGGCTGGTAGTGCAGTCAGCAGCTTCACACTGGACAAACTGACGATTCAGACCCTGGGCAGGATGTAGCGGGAGGACGTGAGATTTCGTGACACAACTCAGTGGCGCAAAATGTAAACGTTACGAATTGCTTATTTCTGGAATTTTCCATTGAACACTTTCAGACCGCAAGTAACTGAAACTGCAGAAAGTAAAACTGGATAAGGGAGATTACTGTAAAGATTATACAAGGAGATAGGACTTGGGAGCAGGGCTCAGAGTCAGACCTGTCTCCACTAGCAAAACCCTCGATCCACGAGTTGCTAGCTGTGGGACCTTGAGAACCCTACTTTAAGCTATAGTTTGCCTTCTGTGAAATAAGTATGCTCATTTTGTGCCTCATAGGGTTGTTACATTAAATTGTCTAACTCATGTAAAACAAGTATGTCGATCACATAGCAAAAGTTCAACAAAACTGCCACAAACATTAATATTATTAACATATTACCTGACGCCTGAGTGTGCACTTAAGCCAGAGAATCCTGTGGCCGTAGATGTCTCTCTAGCTTTTTCTGACATCACTTATAGCCTCATTCAAGTGGACGTCACTGTGAGTGGCCAAGGGAGTTGACATCCCGTGTGCTCTTAAGGGCTTCTGTAGGTGGACCACGTCTCTCTACTTCCTAAAGTTCCAGCTCAGTCAGAGCACATTCCCTGAGAAACAGAAGCTGCTAAGTGGGGTCTGAGGTGAGACGACTGTAAGCAAAGCAGTGCCAGACCGACTTTTATAGCCACAGGGCACCCATGCAAGGACTGAGGGGGATGACTTTGGCAAGCAGCGAGTCAGCACGAGGTGAGTTCATGGTTTCAAGACACAATCATGCATCACCAAGTTCTGCTCATAGCATGCACCTGAAGACAGACTTTGGCGTGCTGGAGGTGCGTGCTGAGCTATGAAGGTACTTGCATCAGATATGCAGGGAACGGGCCATCTCAACAGTGATGTCTGAGGATCAGAAAGAGAACGTTTTCTGGTAGACAGAGCTCGCCAGTGTCACCTTGAGTGCTGGCACTACCTGAACATCAAGAAGAAATGATGAGCTGCTGCACTGCCTTTGCTGACTGGCTTCGAAGAATTTATAAGTGGGTGGAAAAGACCATTCTTGCCAACTCCTCCAAGGATTTCACTGTGTGTTACGGTGTATTACTATCAATGTCATGATTCTTAGTATGTAAAATACAGATTATCCTAAACCTTTCAAAAGTAGCGTAAGTAATCTTTGTCATGCGCCAATGAGAAACCAGAACTATCAACATCATTTTGGGGGATGAAATAAACCAGTGACATATTAGGAATAATGCCCAGGACAGAATTTTAAGTGCAGGACCAGGATGACTTTCCAAGATAAGCTACAAATGGCAAATTAAAAACTTAAATTTATTCAAACGTATGTGGATCCGAGTTCTATAAAATGAACAACAGGTCTCAAGTCCCCAGGTAATTCTGCTCTCATGAGTGAGTGAGCCGTTTAGAAACCAGAAAAGAATAAGAGGAAAACTTAGAGGGATCAGCATCCCTCAAGGCATGAACCATACATGGCAGGCTTAATAAAATGAGGCTAGCAGGCAGGGCCACCCGGCAAGGTCACAGTGCAGGACGCTGCCCACGTCCAGGGACAGTACCCGCACAGATACGCCCCTCCTGGAGCCATGTACTGCTGTGCCCTGGCACAGAAATGCACAGAAGGCCTCGATTCCGGGTAACAAAAGTCCTCATTTAACGAAAACAAAATGAGGAGAAACAACACAGACAGATGCTGCTTTCTTAAGTGGAGAAAGCAGAAGGCAACAAGAAGGAAATGAAGAACATCTCCAGCCCTTCCAACGGTTATTTTCTTGCAAAGTTGGAAGTCCCAAGTCAACCTTAAAGTGTGCCTGGTAGGGCTCTGGACTTGAAGGCAGCCACGCAAAGGCTTTCTGGGGTGGGGACGCCACTTTCCAGTCGGCTCTGCAGTGACTGCAAAGGCTCCACAGTCACGTGGCGTCTGGGCACACCCTGCCACCGAAGTGGATGACCCCCCGCAGCTGTGCTTCTTCACAGAAGCCCCCAGAAACACCCTCGGGGAGTGACAGAGGGCTAAAAATGAGGGCTGCTGCTGACTTTCGAAAACAACTGATTCTGCATGGTCTTCAAGATAAACATGCACACTCTGAGTCTGAAACGCTGATCTGCACATCCACTTTTTGGGTCGCGCCCAAGAAGATAATAACAGCTCTAGCTATGATTTTGAGTGTTCTTCTAATTGTACTTTGATCAAACTTCCGGTTAAATAATTTGCCTGCCAAGGTATGTATTTGTTCAATGTTTTAATTACCAAAATTACAAGCAGAGATACAAAAGGTGGAGTTAAAAATGTCGTTTTCTTCTTTAATTTCGTGAGTTTTGTTTTCTGCATTATTGAGTTGAAGACCCTGAAAAGAACAAGTAGATGCAAAAGCAACATGCGCTTGAACTCTTGGGTGCACAAAGTACACAGGGTTTTTAGCTACTTCTCCATTATATTCCTAAGCCCGACAAGAAAAAAAGTAAACATTAACTAGCATACAGAATGGCTGTTTAGGGACTACCCTTCCCCAAGAAGGTGCACAGGTAGTTAAAGCCACAGAGTTGGCTTTTTTTTTTTTTAAGTCAGAGTCTCACTCTATTGCCCAGGCTGGAGGGCAGTGGCATGCTCACAGCCATCACAGCCTCGACCTGCTAGGCTCAGGCGATCCTTCCACGTAGCTGGAACCACAGGCATGTGCCACCATGCCCAGCTAATTTTTTTTTTATTTATTGTTGAGATACGTCTCGCTAAGTCACCCAGGCTGGTCTCGAACCTCTGGGCTCAGGCGATCCTCTCACCCTGGCTTCCCAAAGTGCTGGGATTATAGGCATGAACCACCACACCTAGACAGAGCTGGCATTTTTAAGATCCACCAATGATAAATCATTTTTCAGATGACATAGTGACTGCCATGCTCTTCCACTGGTACCTTTGACGCTTCGTGGTACCAGGCAGATTCAAATAGGATGTGACAGACATTTCATAATAACCACACTACACAAAAACACACATTCTCGTGGCATTAAGTTGTCTGTTTTTATCCTTCACCCCATCTTTCAGCTTTATTTACCAGAAAAGACGGTATCTGGAAAGCCACCTATAGCCATGACGCTTTCGATGGTTTCCCAAAGGTGACGGGGGAAAACGAAAGGGCAGCGTGAAGGGGGGCTGAGGGCCTCCCACAAGCCACGTGTGGAACGCAGCTGCCCCACCCAAGACACAGTGTGTTTCACAGCTCCATGTTTCTCAAAGCGGAGTCACGGATTTCAGACTTTAAACTGTCAAGAATGCAAAAACTGGGGGCTCCAGCCTTCGTTTCAAACTGAGGCAAAGACATTTCATTTAACAAGAGACTAACATATTCAGATAGGTGTCAGCTTGTCAAGACGGCATTTCACAAGCTTACTATACACGCGACACCATGTTTTGCTTCTGCGAGTTCATGAAGCTAACGGTGCTCCGTGTGTTCAGCAGAGGTTTTTGCTAGACCAGTGTTTTTAAACTGCTCTGCAGAACCTCCATGCCTCAGAGGTCACAGCAAACTGGGGCGGGGAGGTGGCGAAATGTAGGTGGAACATACCCCTCCAAAGCGGAGGCCTTCTTCTCTTTTATGTAGATGGGCCTTCCTCCTAGGGTTTTATCTGACAGAGGGGAGGGGCAAGATTCTGCCACTAAGGTCTTTCGGGGAACTACTCACTTGAAGTTTCAAACATGCTAAAAAAGAGTACCACTGAATTCTAAAATAAAGCTTTCATGGAGAAACATAGCCCTGGAATGGAATACAGATGTGGAAAGAGTATACGACTGTTTCTTGAGACTATACTTTGCTTTTGTAATTCCCAGTGTTGCTGATGTAATAATCTTCACCTACCAGTCTATCTTATTACTTATTCTCAATTGGAAAGCAGCATCAAATAGTAAGAATGAGTTTCCTTGCCAGTGTTCTCAGAGAAGCTTAACAATGTCTTTTCTAGGACTTCTCTTCAGCACACCCTGGGAGCTCCCTTCACTGTTCTCACGTGAACTGCTGGCTTCCCAGGTTCTGAGTTTTCCCCTTGGTTTTGGTGGAACACATTTGCCAGTAGCTTCCTAAAAAGAGGTGCATCGAGACACACTCGCTTCCTATCTTGCGCATCTGAAATGAACATACTCCGTCTTCACATGTGACTTCATCGTTTGGCTGGATACAGAACTCGAGTTTGGAAATTCCCTCAGAAACTTAAAGCACAGCTCTCCTATCTTAGAGTTTCTGCTGCCGAGAAGTCGGTGGCAACCCAAATTTTTGGCCCGCTTGTGCGATGGTTTAGGACCAGACAACTGGTAGGCAGAGTGTTTCAGTCTGGGAACTTTGTGTTCTTCAGTTCTTGGAAAGAAATTCTGATGGTCTCACTCCTCTGATTTCTTCGTTTGCTCTGAGGCCTCTGAGTCAGATGTCACCACCTCTCCAATTCTTATCTCTCTGTCTTTTGTTTGATTTCTGGGAGCTTCCTCAACTTTATCTTCTAATTCCATTTCTTTTCCACTTCTACCCGAACATTTTAAATCTTCAAGTAAGGAGCAATTGCACGTTCTTTTTAGAGTCTCTGGTTCCTGTTTTGTGGCCACAGCAGCGCTTCTTATCTCCTTCATCTGCCCCCAGTGTCCCTGTCAGACTTTCTTCGAGTACCGGGGCGGAGGCACTGACACACCAGCTGGAAACGCCAGCGGTCTTCCCCACTGCAGCAGCCCCAGTGCCAGACTCCTGAGGGCTGCTCTCTCGGACGGCCAGCTTCTCGCCAGAACCACCTCCCGACCACCCGCCCGGCTGCCGGCACAACAGCGGCTGAGCAGGGAAGGCTCGGAAGGCTCGGCACGAGCATGTCGCCTCGTACTGAGGACCCTCTCCGTTTGGTCTGGCAGGTTGCGCTCCCCATCCTCCGTGGGCCTGGCGTCTTGTGTCCAGACTCCTCCACCTCAACCTCTCTGAGAAGTACGGCGCCAGTGTCCTTCTGGGGGTGGTCGCCTGGCTGTGAGGAAGGGAGGGAACCCAGGAGTCCCCCACCTCCACAAAAGCCTTGCAGCCAAGCCCGTGTTCAGCCCTGCCCCAATGAGACAGGCTGGACATGTAAAGGGACGCCTCGATACTCATTTGAAAACTGAAATCTTAAAATCAACCTTGGCCATGGTCTCCGACTATATCCGAACCAAGTATAAGAAGCAGTCTCCATTTTCAGAGTGAAACAGTGACTATTTACGACCTTTTGCTGCCTATGTTTACTGAGTCCCTTCTTTCTTAAGGGCAAGCTCTCAATTAATGCTCATTTGATTCACTCCCTTCTTGGTCTCCCACCAATTATACGATTTATCCACCAAAAACTTTACCAACAATCACACAGACGTGTGTCAGCACGGAAGAGGCAGGAGCCAGAGATTCTGAGGCTGCGGCTTTCCCGTCATCTCAGCCCCGGAGTTCCTCCGCACCCCCCGTCGCCCCCCGCATCACAAACGTTTTCAGAGTAATGATGCCGTCTGCCTGGGAGATACTTCTGGGGGGAAAAGATGGGTCTTTGAGCTCAGCATAAATTAGTTAGTGAGACAGACAGAATTTCATACAGAGAAAGACTGGAAGGGCTAAGGTGGACACCTGACTTGTCACGAAAATGGCAAGAGCGATGCCTGAAGTTCCAAACTTTCCTTTCAAACCAAAGGACTCATTGGCAAATCTCCTAGGTTTTTGATACTGATATGAAACTCTTTAAAGGCCTTTTTTATGACTTGGTGTGCTTGAAAGACTCAAGCTTAAAGACACAGATTGCTTAAAATAAAGAGAAGCAAGGCGAACTTTTGTCAGGGCATGGGATAGTAAGATAGCCAAATCTGTCACTGGTTTATAGAGACAGCAACTTAGGACTCCAAAGGAGGTGACCGTCATTCAATTCTTCACGAATCAGGAAACAACCCACTGCATACAACTGTGAAGTGAACTTGAGTTCTAATAACAGAAACATTGAGAATGTGGTTCTTGCTAGAATCAAATAAAGAGCAATGTGGGGTATGAAGACACCAGGCCAACAGAATCCTCCTTGCACACGGCATGTTTCCGTACACCCTGGACATCATTTAATGTATGTTTCTCAGCTCCAAAATCTGCTTTCTTCCTCCTTTCCCCATAGAAGCAAGGTTCACGGCCTACTGACGTTAGACCCCAAGTTCTTCTAACGTGGGCAGAGCAACCAAAGGATGATTGTGTCATGCTGCTCTTTATCCACCAGGATATATCCCGTTAGCCATGCTAGCAGGCCCAGGCTATCACTGAAAACGTCCTCAAGTCTCTCTTAAGGTTCAAAAAATAGAAGACAAAGTACGCGCGCGCGCGCGCACACACACACACAATTACTCGCTTTAATTTTGGCCTTGTTATTTTACAGCACAGGCCTAGCTGTGTTTTCTGAAGACAATTTTCCCTAACCTTAACTCTAATATTGTTTAAGAATAATAGGTAATAGTATGATGTAAAAGTTCTATGTTGGCTATAAGACCTAGATTTTTAAAGATGAAAACGGTTTTCGGGAGTGATTTCATTCAACATGAAGAAACTGAAATTCAAAGAGGTTAAAAACTTGCCCAAGGCCACAAGGCTACTTAGTGCAGAGTTTGGAGAGTGAGACTCCATGATGTCACTACCAGGAGGTGATATGACAAACCTCGAAATCAGACACAACTTTAAAATGAAAAAACTTCTCTCTATGATGTATGTCTTCATTTAGAATGCCCCTTCCCTCATCTGTCCCCTTGAGTACAGAGCTGTGTTTTAGAACTCAGTAGTATAGACAGCCATTGTCTGCTGTGTGGTCCACACACAAAACACCACGTGTGCCCAAGTTAGGCTCGCTCCTGTGAGCAAGAGCCCTGCAATCTGAGAGTGTCTTTCTACGCACGCAGGCAGAAACTCCTGATCAAACACAGCAGCACAGTGTGTGTGTATGTGTCAGACAGACAGACAGACAAGAGTTCGAGGAAGTAATTCTTCCTTGTCATTAAAAGTTATAAATGAGGGCAAAAATAAACCATTGAGCAAATATGGTGACTTAAAAAAAAGTTTGAAAAAATTGAACACAGACCTTTTTCTAAAGAAAAAAATATTTAATGGCTTACTAAATAATTTGGAAAGAAAAGCTGATCATTGATTACGATTAAAAATATCTGCTCTGCAAAAGACACTGAAGAATGAAAAACAAGCCACAGATTGGAAGAAAATCCTTGCAAAAACACATTTCTGATAAAGGACTGATATCCAAAACATACAAAGAGCTCTAAAACTTCAGCAATAAGAAAAGAAACCCAATAAAAATCAGGCAAAAGATCTGATAGTGCCTCACCATGGAAGACGCACAGGTGGCAAAATAAGCACATGGAAAGATGCTCAAGGTCATATGACATTGGGAAACTGTAAGGCAACAATGAGACGCCACTATATGAGTGGCGAAAACCTAGGATCCTGCTAGCAGGAAATGCGGGCCAGGAGGTGGGGCCACAGGACTCTCAGTCATTACTGATGGAACTACAAACGTGGTACAGCAGCTTTTAAGGCAGCTTCACAGTTTCTTATAAAACGGAACATACTCTTACTACGCGATCCAACAATTGTGCTCCTTGGCATTTACCCCCAAAAGCTGAAAACTTAAGTCCGTTAAAAAAACAAAAATCTACACACAAATGTTTATAGCAGCTTTGTTCATAATTGCCAAAATCTGTAAGCAACCACAATAGGTAAATGAATAAACAAAAGGTGGCATATCCACACAATGGAATTCACCCAAGATAAAGAGAGCCATCAAGGCACCAGAGCTATGGAAGAGCTTGAAGGGAATGTTGCTACGTAAAAGAAGATTCCAACTATATGACCTTCTGGACAAGGCAAAACTATGGCAACCTTAAAAATGATTAGTGGTTTCCAGGGACTCAAGGAGAGGAAGGGAGCGATGAATTGGGGGAGCTCAGGGGATGTTTAAGGCAGTGAAACTGCTCTGTCTGACACAGTAAAGCAGGCTGTATACACTTGTCGCTTGTCAAAACTTATGGGATGTATAACACAGAGAGTGAGCCCTACGTAAACTATGAGCTTTAGATAACAACAGCAGCAATATATAAGTATTGGTTCAACAATTATAACAAACATGCCAACTCATACAAAATATTAACAGACTAGGGGGACTGCAGGATGAAGTCAAGGGTATATGGAGCTCTCTGTATTTTCTATTTATTTTTCTGTGAACCTAAAACTGTTCCAAAAAGTCTACTATATATATATATAAATTATATATATAATTTAAAACGTCATGTAAGAGATTGTTCTGGGCATTAAAGCCTATCTTATAGTAAGGTAGAACAAACGTTTATTCAGTGAAACAAATTTTGGAGATAAAACCCCCAAATATAACTTTCACATTATAAAAATATAACGCTGGAAAAAGAAAAAAAGAATTTTGGGCCTTTGATAATAGAAAATAGTACTTACATACAGGAACACCAGGATTTATAAAGCAACTACTAAGTAAACAACAACAAAAAAAGATACTGACTCTAACACTATTATAGTAGGGGACTTGAATACCCCACTAACAGCCCTAGATAGATCATCCAGGCAAAAAATCAACAAGGAGATCCAGAATCTAAACTTGACACACAGTCAAATGGACTTAGTAGATACCTACAGATTATTCCACCCAATAACCACAGAATATACATTCTACTCATCACCACATGGAATGCACTCCATGATCAATCACATCCTTGGCCATAAATCAAGCATAAACAAATTCCATAAGGCTGAAATCTTGCCATGCACGCTCTCAGACCACAGTGGAATAAAAACAAATATCAACACTAACAACAATTCCCCAAAGCCCACAAAGACATGGACACTAAACAGTATGATGCTGAACAACTATTGTGTCAACACCGAAATCAATGCAGAAATTACAAGATTCCTGGAAACATGAAAATGAAGAAACATCTTACCAAAACCTCTGGGATGCCATGAAAACAGTTCTAAGAGGGGAATTTATATCTCTTTGAGCACACCTCAAGAAAACAGAAAGATCACAAGTGGAGAGCCTAGCAAATCACCTAAGGGAGCTGTAAACAGAAGACCACCAAAACCCCAACTTTAGCAGAAGAATCCAAATCACCAAAATAAGAGCCCAAATACGGGACATAGAAGACAAAAATATCATAGAAAACATCAGCAAAACAAAAACTGGTTCTTTGAAAGAATTAACAAGATTGATGGACCCCTTAGCCAGAATGATCAAGAAAAAGCAAGAAGCCCAAATAAACACAATCAGAAATACAAAAGATCAAATCACAACTGACCGAAAGAAATACAGAAGATTATCAGAGATCACTATGTACACCTATATGGAAACAAACTTGATAACCTAAATGAAATAGAGGACTTTCTGACATCACACAATCTCCCCAGGTTGAAACAAGAAGACACTGAGGTACTAAACAGACCAATAACAACCCAGGAAATTGACTTTGTCATACAAAATCTACCTACCAAAAAAGCCCTGGACCGGATGGCTTTCCAGCCAAATTCTACAAAACGTACAAGGAGGAGCTGATACCAATCCTACTGAAAGTATTCCTGGCGATTGAGAAAGATGGAATTCTCCCCAAATCATTTTACGAAACTAACATCACACTGATACCCAAACTGGGTAAACATCCAACAAAAAAAGAGAACAACAGGCCAATATCCCTTATGAACATAGATGTAAAAATCCTCAACAAGAATCTAGCAAATTGGATCCAACAACACATCTCAAAAATCATCCACCATGACCAAGCAGGCTTCATCCCCAGGATGCAGGACTGGTTCAACATCCGCAAGACAATAAATGTCATTAAATACATCAACAGATGTAAAAACAAGAACCACGTGATTATGTCATTAGATGCAGAGAAAGCTTTAGATAAAATCCAGCATCCTTTCTTGATAAAAACCCGCAAACACCTAGGTATAGAAGGAACATACCTCAAAATAGTAAACCCACAGCTAACATATTGCTAAATGGACAGAAACTGGAAACATTTCCCTTAAAAACTGGAACAAGACAAAGCTGCCCACTCTCACCCCTCTTGTTCAACATCGTGTTGGAAGTCCTAGCTCGGGTAATTAGACAAGAGAAGGAAATCCAGGGTATCCAAATAGGAAGTCAAGTTATCCCTCTTTGCTGATAATATGATCCTATACCTTGAAAATCCAAGAGAATCTGTCAAAAACCTGCTTGCACTGATAAAGGACTTTAGCAAAGTCTCAGGGTACAAAATGTACAAAAGACAGTTGCATTCCTATATACCAACAACAAGCAGGCAGAGATCCAAATTAAAAACACAATCCCAGCCGGGCTCAGTGGCTCAGCCTGTAATCCCACACCTTTGGGAGGCTGAGGTGAGTGGATTGACTGAGCCCGTGGGTTCGAGACCCGCCTGGGCAGCGAGACCACATCTCTACAATAAAATCAAAAAATCAGCCGGGCGTGGTAGTGCATGCCTGTAATTCCGCTACTGGGAAGGCTGAGGCGGAAGGATCGCTGGAGCCCAGCAGGTCGAGGCTGCGGTGGCCGGGAGCAGCCACTGCACTCCAGTCTGGGCAACAGAGTGAGACTCCAACTCAAAAAATAATAATAAATAAAAATAAAAAAAATAAAAACACAATCCCATTCACAACAGCCACAAAAAAAAAAAAAAAAATTTAAATACCTTGGCATTTTCCTAACCAGAGACGTGAAAGAGCTTTACAATGAGAAATACAAAACTGCTCAAAGAAATCCAAGAAGACACAAACAAATGGAAAAATATTCCATGCTCATGGATAGGAAGAATCAACATTGTTAAGATGTCCATCCTACCAAAGGCAATCTACAGATTCAACACAATACCCATTAAGTTGCCAACATCATTCTTCTCAGACCTGAAAACGACAACACAGAAACTTATATGGAAACATAAACGACCATGAATAGTCAAAAAAATCCTTAGCAAAAGAAACAAAGCAGGAGGTATTACACTTCCAGACTCCAAACTTTACTATAAGGCTACTATAATAAAAACAGCCTGGTATTGGTACAAGAACAGGCACATAGACCAAAGGAACAGGATAGAGATTCCAGAAGCAAAGCCTCAATTTCTCAACCAACTCATCTTTGATGAAGCCATCAACAACAACCACTGGGGAGAGGAGAACCTATTCAGCAGATGGTGTTGGGAAAACCGGCTGATCACATGCAGAAGATTGAAACAGGATTCCTAACCTATCACCACACACAAAAATTAACTTTAAATGGATCAATGACGTAAATGAAAAACCTCAAACTATAAGAATCTTAGAAAACACAGGAGACATAGAACTGGCAACCAATTCCTATTCAGAACCCTAAATGCCCATACCTTGAAAAATAAGATAGACACTGGGCTCCGTGGCTCAGTCTGTAATCCCGCACTTTGGGAGGCTGAGGTGAGTGGATTGCCTGAGCCTGCGGGTT
>NW_007251265.1:35303-41088 GCF_000164805.1 Carlito syrichta
TGGAAGGCAGAGGCAGAAGGATCGCCGGAGCCCAGCAGGTCGAGGCTGCAGTGGCCAGGAGCGGCCACTTGCACTCCAGATCTGGTCTGAGTGACAGAGTGAGACTCCAACTCAAAAAAAAAAAATAGACAAGTGGGACCTCATCAAACTAACAAGCTTCTGCGAAGCAAAAGAAACCATCAAGAGAGCAGGGAGACAGCCCATAGAATGGGAAAAAAATATTTGCCAATTGCATATCTGACAAAGACCTAACATCTAGGATCTACAGGGAACTCAAAAATGCCTAAAGGAAAAAACCAGCCCCATTAAAAAGTGGGCAAAAGATATGAATACACACTTCTCAAAAGAATATATATGGGCAGCCAACAGACTCATGAAAAAGTGCTCAGCCTCACTCATCATCAGAGAAATGCAAATCAAAACCACACTGAGAAACCACCTAACCCCAGTAAGAATGGCCACCATTAATAAAACAACAGATGCTGATGAGGATGTGGAGAAAAAGGAACGCTTCTACACTGCTGATGAGAATGCAAACTAGTGCAACCTCTTTGGAAGGCAGTGTGGAGATTTCTGAAAGAGCTAGATATTGCCCTTCTATATGACCCAGCAATTCCCCTATTGAGAATATACCCGGAGGAACTCAAATCATTCTACAAAAAGGATACCTGCACACGTATATTTGTTGCAGCTCTATTCACAATAGCAAAAACATGGAACCAACCATACTGCCCATCGAAGCTGGACTGGATTAAAAAAATGTGGTACGTATACACAATGGAATATTATGTAGCCATAAAGAAGAACATACATAAGAACTTTGAAGCAACTTGGATGAATTTAGAGTCGATCATACTCAGTGATCTATCACAGAAACAAAGAACAGAGTACCATTTGTTCTCACTCATAAGTGGACCTTGAACAATTATAATACTATAAGAAAGCGATTGGTAGTAGTGGGAAACTGTCAGGGAGGAGGGGTAGGACTGGCAGTTGAGGGAAACTGGTAGGGGATAGAGGGGCATACCTCATCAACAAGGGTACTGCATAATCAATGTTTGTATACATAACCCTGAATTGTACCTCACATATTTATAATGGAGAGAGAGAGAGAGAGAGAGAGAGAGAGAAAGAAAGAAAGAAAGAAAGAAAAAGAAATAGATAAAACAGTACCAGATTTGGTAAACAAATAACTAGAAAAATATGGTCTTAAGTATGTATGTCCTAGATTTGGGGGGAGGACGGTGACCAAACTTTTTTTTTTTTTTCAGTTGGAGTCTCACTCTGTTGCCCAAGGCCCAGGGAGGAGTGCAGTGGTATACTCACAGCCACCCCTGCCTCAACCTGCTGGGCTCCTGCAATCCTTCTGCCTTGGCCTTCCAAGCAGCCAGAACTACAGATGTGAGCTACCATGCCCAGCTAATTTTTGATTTTTATTGTAGAGATGAGGTCTTGCCAAGTTGCCTGAGCTGGTCTTGAACCCATGGGCTCAGGCAATCCTCTTGCCTCGGCCTCCCAAAGTGTTGGGAGTCCGGCCTCAAACATTCTTAAATATTTTTCTTTTGAAATTCTTTGGTAATTTCTCTATAAGATGTTTCCAAAAATTTTGCATAAAAATGTGAAGTTGAGAAAAGTATCTTACAAAGGACAGAAACTGGTTACTAATTTTATTCTTTAGCTCAGTTGTCTTTTTGGTGTTTGTGTGGAAACTTCAGTTGTTGAATTTTGAACTACGACTTTCCTGTTACATTGGGGCTTGCACACCAGCATCCTATTAGGAGCAAATCCCTGTCACTTGCCCGGCTGGAGTCTGGGCGAGAGGCCCTGGGATCCTCCCGGCAATGCTTCTGTCCCCTGGCCTGAGACACCACTGGGGAACCCCAAGGCTTGAAGAGACATGGTTTCAAACTCCTCTAAAATGCAAGAATTTCTCAATTACAGATTCCCTTACTACCTAATTTTCTATTCCTGTATCACTGCGTTAGCGCCCATCTCAAAGTCCCTGATGCTCATAAGGGCCAGTAAAAGACAGCCAGTGTTTAAAATGAGGGTAGACGAATAACAGAGTCAATCAAATGCACTGTGCATTTGACTACGACAGTGGTGATGTAGTTGCATACACGGGAAAAGCCTGAAAGTCCTTCCAGAAAACTGTAAGTAGCTTTACTTAGGTCACTGGATGTGGGGTTTCTTACGTAAAGTTGTTGGTGCAGAATACACCGCGCTCAACTCCACCAAGATCTCCCAGTCAGCAGAAGAGAAAAGGTAAAGGGGCGAAAGGAAGAAAAGCTCTAGGAAGTAGAGCAGATGACGACCTTTGAGCTCTTTCTTAAAAAATATAACTCAAAAATCTACTAGTTAGAAATTTCAGTTGCAAGCGTAAACTATTTTTTTTAAAAATGGAGACACCTCTGAAAACGATCCCATGTGGCTTTACAGTGAACTTAGATTGTTTTCTTACTGGACAACTGATTTTGACTGTCAACAAAAAAGCACTTAGAAGGTGGGAATGGGGCAAGCCCCTTGGTCCCCTCTCACTGTGGGAGCTTTTCTGTCCTCTCAATAAATCTTGCTTTCTTAAAAAAAAAAAAAAAAAAAGGAGGTGGGTATGGAGGATGCTGAGGGTGGAAACAGAACTTAGAAGATGAAAGATAAAAAGCTACAGAAGGCCGGACTCAGTGCTCATCCTGTAATCCCAGCACTTTGGGAGGCTGAGGCAAGTGGATTGCCTGAGCCCGTGGGTTCAAGACCCACCTGGGCAACTTGGCGAGACCTCGTTTCTACAATAAATCAAAAACAGCCGGACGTGGTAGCATGCACCTGTAGTTCCGGCTACTTGGAAGGCTGAGCCAGAAGGATCGCTGGAGCCCAGCAGGTTGAGGCTGCAGTGGCTGGGAGCGACCACTGCACTCCAGTCTGGGCGACAGAGTGAGGCTCCAACAACAACAACAAAAAACTACAGAAAAAGGTAAAGTGGAGACAAACTCTGTCTAATCTGACCCTGCACAGGGCTGGACCTATGACCAGAAAGGAAAAAGAAATCTCCCCTTTTCCTTCTGCTGGCCTCACCATGCATGTCCTCCTTCTCCCAGGGCCTGCAGCGCAGGCCACTCCTGTTGGGTCACCTACACTAGGGTGCACCTTCAGGGACTCGCCTGGAAACTAACAGCTGCACAAGTTCTGCTTTCAGGAATAAACGCATCCGAATTCTCGGAGGCAGCTGGCAGTCCCTGTAGGTACCTAGGAACTGCCCACACAGCCATCACCTGATGCCTACACACGACATAGGCTGATGGGACGGCTGAAGTAACCGAGTTCTCTTTCCTCACAGTTCTGCATGCGGGATGTCCAAGCCAGCATGCCTGGTTTCTGATGAGGCCATTCTTCCTGGCTTGCAGAAAGCCACCTCCTCACTGAGTCTCACACAGCCTCTCCTCCACGTGTGCATGTATAGAGAGGGAAGGAGGGAAGGAGAAGGAGAAACAGGAAGGGAGGAAGGAAAGAGGGAGAGAAGGAGGGAGAGAAGCAGCGCTTGCAAGGCCACCAGTTCTAAAGGGTCAGGACCCCACTCTCATGACTGACTTAATCTTATTTACCTCTTTAGGGACCCTACGTTCAAATACAGTCATGTTGGGGGTTGGGGCTTCAACAGAGGAATTTTAGGGGAGTTCATTTCAGTTCATACGAGACTCATTAAGAAAATTTTAGGGGAGTTTATTTCAGTCCATACAAGACTCATTAAGAAAATTACAAGCAATTACAAGAAAAAAGAAAACTTCTAAGTTACTAGGCACTGTTCTCACTTTCCTTTTTTCACACTCAGCCTGTGGCTTTCTCTGTGAAGTATATAAATTAGAAGCAATGTTCCCTTTTACTTTATTCTGCATTTTGTCTATTATGTGACTGCAAACATGAGTGATATCTTGATTGTCTAAAGTACTGTCTATCAGTAAATAAAACATATGATCTTCATGAGTGATTAGCTTATAAGCCATCATCAGTTCATACACAGAGCTATATTAAAGCATTGCTTTACAGATGTGTTCGGCTCAGGCAGGAAGTCAGTGATTCTTCAAATGCCTTAAAGCTATGTCTGCATCCCTTGGAGCGCCTTCAACCTGTATCTATTGTGGCAGTAAAAATAAAATTTCAGAATTTTACAGAACATAGCTGTATACTATTCTATGTCATAAAACATTATAAAAAATATTATGATGGGGCCTTGGTTACAAATTCTTATATCTAATAGTGTTTGTTTGACTTTTTTAAAAAATGAGTTCACGAAATAAATTAAACCTAGGCAAACTAAATGCAATTCTTGCTTTTAAATATAAGAGTCCTTAAGGACTCTTTCAAAGTGAATAAAAATATGCCAAGAGGCTACGTTTGCTACCACAGAATGTTCTGTCCAAGTGCCTAAAATAGTGTGATTTATTTTTAATATTGAAGGAAATGAGAAAATATCTCATTTATAATTTGGAACTTCCACAATGGTAAAGCAGCAGGTATATTATATCTAATTTCTTTTACTTCCAAATAAACAGGGAAACTTTGCAACAAATGTAAAAGCAAAACCCATTTTCCAGAATTTAACAATAAACAGGGAGATAGCTAATATTACAGAACATCAAAAATAGCATTTGGAGGTGAACTACATACACAAAACAAAAAAGAAAGTCTTATAAATCTTAATTATTTCTACCTTTCTTCCAAGTCTAAGTCAAGGTTAAATCCTGTGTTTCAATTACCAAAACCCAACGGAGGTATTTAACGACAGTTTAGCCCCTGCATTGCAACTCTGAACAACCATTTTATAGAGTTTAGTGACATGTTGACAGAATGGCATCTCTGAGAACTCAGAAATGCTGCCACTCATCCAGAAATGTCTCATCCAGAAATGCTGGATGGAGAACGAGGCATGCCAACTGTGACCATCACACCCTGAGTGACAGACACGTGGTGCTTCTGTCTTTAGCACCGGACTCTTGAGCCTAGTTACCGAACACCTGGGTCCAACCTTAATCTGAAAGAAAGGGCACAGTAACCGGGACACTTATTTCCTCCATGATTATTCAAGTGGACACAGAAAAACTCTACTTCCTAAAGTTGCTAGGTTCCACTATTTTTTTCCTCATTTTAACTAACAAGACTCCTTTTTTCTTTTTGGTCAGGATCTCACTCTGTTGTCCAGGCTGGAGAGCAACAGCACAACCATGGTCCACCCAGCCTTGGACCCCGCGCTCAGGCGATCCTCCCACCACACCTCCTGAGTAGCTGGGACCACAGGCACAGGCCACCTTGCTCGGCTAGTTTTTAAACTGTTTTATAGCGATGAGATCTCGCTATGTTGCCCAGGTTGACTCCAAACTCCTGGGCTCAAGAGATCCTGAAGGAACATTAGCTTTACACATCTGAAAACTAAAAGATAGCATATACCTTTAACAAGGAAAACAAAGGCAGGAGTTACAGATGTTTATAAACACAAATCAGGTGAAATAAACGCCGCCTGCAACTAGGAAACACAACTTGAATTTTAAAAGCACATCATCAAGACTAAAAAATGATATAAACAAAAAACACTCACGAGTACTCACAACACCTAATGCAGCAGCTATGGAAAAATCAGGCAAAGGGCAGATTTTTCAAAACATCAAGCATCAAGTTAGATTCGCCGACCACAGCAAGGACGATGGACTGAGCACCGCTCTGTGCCCAAGAACACCCTCTGTGCGCTGTCGCCCCAGTCGGAACAGCCCCACGAGGCAGGGCCCCTCGCCCCTCGCTC
>NW_007251265.1:41300-64982 GCF_000164805.1 Carlito syrichta
CCGGCCAGGGCCGCCCCGGGAAGGAAGCCACAGCGTTCACACATGCGGGGGCACACGTCGCGTGCACGGGCAACGAGGATGCGCCGCGCAGTCCGCCGCCCGCCGCCTCACAGAATCGGCCCAGATATCCGCGGCCACCAGCGTCTAAGCTGCAGAGGCCCGGCATACCCTACGCCTCTGCAAAGACATCGCAAGCTCCCCTCCCGTTCTATCACGCTCTGAAGACAACAGCCCAGATGAACGGCTCGTGCACGAATTCTGGAGAACCAGGAGGCAGAAACAGGGAGACCGGGACTCCGGAAGCGGAGCCGCGAGGCCGCATGTTACGCGCTCGGGCCGGCAGCACCGTGGGCTTGAGCGACGCTCGCAGACGGACGGACCCTGGGCACCAGCCTCGGGAACGAGATCGGCAGGCGGGTCCCAACCACCCGCGGCCCGGACAGACCTTCACCCTAAAAGGGGGCATCATGTTTGGGTATAAAATGCTGTGCTGAGCTCGTCGCCAGCCAGCCTCTCATTCACATTCACTTCCTTTCTGACTCACGCTTCCTGTCAGCAGCTTTAAACACCTGGCACGGAGTCAGTCACCCAGGTCTGGCAGCACAAGGTGTTCTGCAGGAGGGTTAGCTTCGGTGTAAACATCCTATTCAAAAGAGTCTTCAGGGAAGCCGAATGCACTTCTGTTGCCAATTTAAGCAGAAGTTGCAGCTTGGAGTCTCTCTATGCTGGAGGGACATTACACCTCCATACCCTGGAAGTTTCACAATCTGTAAGTTAAAACGAACATTGTAACTCTGTAAACTCAACTTTCTTTCCAAAAAAGAGTTTAAGGAACAAGTTGGCTGCTGCACATTCCCGTTCATAGCGTTTTTTATCTAAGTGCTCCCCAGACCACGGATACGCAACTTGATTATTCTGAAAGGAAGCCAAAACGTGCAACAACCAAAGGTCTCAGAAGAACAAAGTCACTAGGCCCTGGAATCTCTGAGCAGGTAAAACTCTTCATTTCTATTCAGTGGAAAATTACTAACGTTTGCTAAGGAGAAATCTCATTAAGATCCAAGTTCAGTGCTCTGCCCGGGTCTTTAAGGCTCCCATCTCCCTCTTTCCACCTCTTATCCCTTGGTGACAAGGTCTTCGTCCTCAGAGTCTGTCTTCAAAGCTACATGTTGCATAACACAGCTCGGAGGACATAATCTAGCTGAAAGACGGATGAGACAAAAGTGAGACCGTCTTGCACAGACACCAAGGTGCGTGGCACAGATGACCTGGCAACGGGCAGAACACAAAGGAAGCAGCACAGGGGCCCGCGGAGGGGACAGGAAGCAACCGCGACACGGCGCCTCCTCCCTACCACGAAGCTTTGCAGAGGGGTGAAGGAGCCCAGAACGCTAAGTCCCTTATGCAGTAGCACCGAATCTGCATATAACCTAGGCACACACTCCTGTACACCTGAAGGCATCTCTAGATGACCTGCGACGCCTGATGGGACACAAATGCTGTCTAAACCGTTGTTGCATAAAGACACTAGGCTTTAAAACTTGCTTTTTTAACTGTTTTTTCCTGAAAGTTTTCTATCACCAGTTGGTTGAATCAGTGCATGTGGAGCCGCAGACTCGAAGGGCCGACTGGATTTGGCGGTTCTGGGGGAAGGATGCAGCATCTCGGAGTGAACACACAACAAAGAGGATCTCAGAGCCACTGCAGACAGTCCACGGGCTGCCGAGACTCCCATGGGAGAAGCACGGGCGACCGCGCGTTCTGCCACGGCACGGGGTGTCCTGTCCTGCCCGGGGGTTCGTATTCCTCGCTCTGATGTGTAGTCAGGTGGACCGGTCAGACAAAGTCTACCTAGGCCAGGTGCTAGCACAGTGATCCTGATGTCTTAGCTTGACACTGCCATGAGCGACTTCGTGTTGGAAGAGCACCACCAACTTTCTGAGTGGCTACGACTGCTCCCTCTGTTTTCACTATGTGGGAGAAAGAAGATGTCCAAAGCAACGTTAGTCAGCAACCGAGCCGTGATTTAAGGCTCTCCTCTTTCAGCCATAAGAGCTCCAACATGGCAAATAGAATCCTTCTTCAATTAATGAGGCACACTGGAAGGTGATTTTTAATTTCAAGCTGGCATGAAGATCTTGAAGTGTTATTAGATCCAGGAAGGCACAGACTATGAAACAGAATTCAGGGCAAGACAGATCATTTTCATAAAACAGGGATAAACAGACTAAGTTTGCATGAGGGTAAAGCTTCCTGAAAATTTAGTGTGAAATGTATTTAACAAATTGCTTTGAAATGACTCTCTAAAGTTAGATTCATAAGATTATACAAAACAGCACTACAGTAAGCAGATTTTTACACTTTAAAGACAAGGATAAGAGGCGGGCTCAATCCAGCTTTCCGAGTATTTATTCGGTTACTGCGGCGACACAAAATATCATCACCTTACAGCAACACCAGCCAACATTTCAGCGGTGAGCAGAAGGGCTGACCGGACTGGTGAAGCACTCTTTCTGTATCGGGCATTGTTTCTTGGTGCTTTCACGTTTGCCACCTCATCTAGTCCCCGAAACATCATCAGTCACACAGGCATCTTTCAGACGAGGAAGCCAGGATTCCAAGGAGTTGGAGAACTGCCGCAAGAAGAGCTGGGATTCCGCCCAGGTCTACTTAACTGCAGCATCACAACCCTCACATACCCCGTCGCGCTTCACTGCCTCTCTTGGGAGTTGGGCGATCAAAACCTGACAAGTGAAGTAAGGGCTATGACTGCCTATGTTATTTGCACAATGTGAGGCTGACACCTGGCTCTGAGCGTCACCAGTTTCACTTAAGGAGATAATCACTAAAGGGGGATAGCACCCACATGCACATAAAAATTCATCCCAGCTCTCACAATCCCCGCCCTGGCCTACAACAGTAAACTCCTCGACACAGCGGAACTGTGTGTTCCACTTGCCACACCTCGATTCCCCAGCACAGGGCACATGACAACGAGCACAACTACAACGCTGAGGGGCACGTATCTGTGACAGCCGCAGACTTGCTGATTTCCTGTTGGAGATAAAACTTCCAAAAGACCCAAGGTCGTTTGATAACAGACAGATGAACACATGAATTGGAGCCTGCTACAAATAACTTGGAAAACAAAAGTCAAAGCAAAAGAAAACAGCAGCAATGGCCGAGAAAGACGCCCTGCTCCCTCCTGAGCAGAACCCTCACCTGCTTCTAAATGGCAACCTGTGTTTCCGTGGACTGAGAGCTGCGGCCAAGAAGGGGAAACGAGGTGCAGCTGTGGGACACGCGTGGGCGGCGGCGAGGGGTGCGCTGCCCGGCTGCTCCCCCGCGGCTGAGTCCCCAACCAGTGGGCACAGGCTTCCTCTCGGGACCCTCCCGAGGCTTAGAAACAGCTTCAGTTCTGTGCTTACCCTCTCCAGAGAGGAAACACGAGCAACTCGGAGAGGGCAGAAGGAGCTATTTCAGACACGGGGCCAGGTGAGCTTTTATGGAACAATGCCGATTGGGCAAACTAAACAACCAGGGGAAAAGAAAACATTTCTTAAATGACACCCCCCTCAATCCCAGTCATTAAAAGTACTAGTATCATTTCCATCTCAGTTGTCTTCTGCATTTTTTAATGGAAAAAAAAAATGCTCACAACACTTAAACATTTTGCTTCTGAAAAAACAATTAGCGTGCCAGGAGTTCCCTCATCTCCTGCTCACCTGGCCACATTCTTGTCCATACAGCTAACAGGACTGGTAAAACAACATCAACTCTGCATCGTCTTGAATAGAATGTACCATTCGCTTGTGACGATAACCAACAGGCTTTTCATCTGTAGACCACAAGTGGCCAGAGAGATTCTCCAGCTCTGAGGGAGTGGCTGGGCCTGCGGCAGAGAGGAAGAGGGCTCCTCTTGGACAGATGAGACTGGAGGTTTGCTTCTCCTAAATACATTTTAAGAACTTTTTTCCTTTCCCCCCATGTTGTCTGTTTAAACATGTACCACGTGGCAGGTTCTGTGCTGAAGGAGATGGCTTTAGCTTGGGGAGGAAACATCAGTGGCCTCAGTTTTATAAAGCATTCAGTCTGTAGGAGTCAGGGGATTGAGATTCTGGCTTTGAATTCATGGTACTATGAAAAAAAAACCAACTAATTTTGGTTTGAAAAGTTACAGCATCACAATGAAACATTTGCATTCTGACAAGAAAGATGAGACCTTATATTTTATCTAAAGCTAAATTTTAGCTGTCCTAAGTTTCCTATTTACTAATTTTAAGACTTTTTAAGAAGTTTAAATATTCAGACCTCCCCGCCAAAAACAACCTAACATGAAACAAACCTGTCTCCTCCAAATTGGAAACCACAGAACTACTAAGGCGCAGCTGTTGGGTAAAATGTCTATAGAGTTGAAATAATGTACTGATTATAAATAGGAACACAGTGGGATCCCCGCCCCCATCCAAGCATTACAGAACACAAAATGTAATTCAAGGAAGGACAGAACTTCCTGCTACTTTTCCTGTGAACATTTTTGGAAGATCTGATATAAAATCATAAATGTGCTTACATGTTAGACCAGATATGTACCACATAAGAACTAGCCAGCTGGTAAAATAATTGCACCAGATGAGTTTCTTCTTTTCAGCCAGACAGAATATCACTGGCTTTGCTGTTGTGTTACTCTTCTTGGCTGGGTTACTGCGGAGAATTACCTTGCAGCTGCTCCCCCACCCAGCTCCACTCAAGGGAAAGGTTGGTGGCTTCTCCTCCCTACTGCTTCCTGTGGATGGCTGCATCATACGCATGATGCCAGTCCTCGTTTCAAAGCCCGAATTCTAGAAATGCTGGCTCAGGCAGTTAACAGCATCTGTGTGTCCGTTTTAACTGTATGGATAGTCATACCAAAGAGACGCTTACAAAGATGACTGTCTTAGACAGCAGTTAAAGGTGACTGCCCTCCGCTGCTTCTCAAGCGACCTCCCACGTGGTTCCCCACGCCCCACCCCCCACCCCCCACCCCAGTAGCCTTGAAAAGTCCAGAGGAGAAAATTCAAATACAGACACTCCTCGACATATGATGGGGTTATGTCCCAATAAATCAATACCTTAAGTCAAAAACATACTTCTTTGATGTTCAAGTGTGTTTCCAACTCAGGACATTTTCAGCGGACCAGGGCTCTCCAGACGTAGCCCTATGCTGAGCTGAGGATGTGCCGAGTGTGTGTCGCCCTCACACCACCGCGAGGCACAAAAGCCGCCAGCCAAACCATTGTGAGTCGGGCCTGTCTACAGCCCTAGTCCTTGAGACAAAGCAATGAAGGAACTTGGGATTTACTTGGATTGTTTGTATTGCTGTGACCACACAGCACACTCAGTCCAATTCCACATGTACTCTCAGAGTGCCACTGATGACATGCCATGTATAAGTCTCTCCGGTGTTTGCACAAGACTGACGGAAATGATGCCAGGCAAAGCAGAATGTGGCGTCCCAGCCTACTGGACAATTCACAATCAAAAGAATCTGACTTCTTACTTTAAAACTATTAATTTCCCAGCACAAACTCACATTAGTGGTATTCAGAAGCTATTTATCTGTTGAGGTATATAGTTAGTCCCTTCCTTAAAAAATGCAGGTAGAAGAGTTGTACAATTACTTCATGGAATTCTATTTTATAAATAAAAATAGTTTAAGAAAACAGTCACTAAGGCTGAGGTAGGATCGCCTGAGTCCAAGAGGTAGAGGCTGCAGCAAGCCGTGATCATGATACAGTGATACCCCTGACTCAAAAAAATAAACACAAAAACAACTGACAACTGAGATACAACAGAGGCCAGGTAAAATGCAATTAAACGCAGAGATTATCTGTCATGTGATGCATTTCCCATTTGAGGATTTCTTACTATATAGTCATTCAGCATTGCAGGCAGCAAGCAGTTTCTTTTGCTCAATGACATCCAGCACTGCTTCTCTCCACTGAGGTATTTTGGGGGAACAATCTTACCTCTGCTCCTGAGTATGTGTCAGTTTGGAGGACAAGTTCATCCAGGTCAACCTCGTGACTGACAGGCATCGAGTGAAACTGCAGGTTAAATACTTCCCTTCTTGTTGCTGCATCTGGTAAAGGCACATAGATGAGTCTATCAATTCTTCCAGGCCGCATCAAAGCCTATAAGGAAATGATTAACCAGGTTCAGAACTGACATTCCACATCAAAGGCACCCTGGAATGGATGTCCAAATCTCATTAATAGCCCGTTATTATCCATAATTAGTAAATGAAACAAGTACGAGAGAGAGGGAGAGCACACAAGTGTGTGTGTGTGTGTGTGTGTGTGCGCGTGCGCGCACATGTGCACGTGTGTGTGTTTCCAGTTGGAATCTCAGTCTGTTGCCCCAGCTGGATTGCAGTGGCACGATCACAGCTCACTGCAGCCTCAACTTCCTGGACTCAGTGATCCTCCCCTCTCAGTCTCCCAAGCAGCTGAAACTACAAGTGTATACCACCACACCTGGCCAATTTTTTATTTTTTGTAGAGACAAGGTCTTGCTGTGTTGCCCAGGGTGGTCTCAAACTCCTGGGCTCAAGCAATCCTCTCAGGCATCAGCCACCACACCTGGCCCTCATCTATATTGAAGATACAACCAAGACACAACAGTGGCAAGAGGACTTTTGAAAACAGAAAAGTAATATTTCTGGGAGGCCTTCTCTTCTCAGCAATTATCAAGCGAGTAAAAGATGGCTCTTCTCTTTTATAAAAACGCACATAGGATTTGCACCGATTGTGTCAAGAGAAGTTTATCTATAACGTCCCTCAATAACTCTTCAACGATGGGCTAGGCTATTAGCCGTTTCAGAGAGCCTTCAGAATAGCACAGCTCTGGCAACAATCCTAGAGCAGGATGCAGTCAAGGGACACAGGCTGATGTCCATATTGCCTTGAATTCATGAACTCACTTACCAGAACAATTCAGTGAGCCTGTACCGCATACCAGACATTGTTCTTGGTGTCAGGGAAAAGCATCCGCAAGACAGGTATTTTGTATCGTTAACTGTGGTGATGGTGCACGTGTCTGTGAATATACTAAAAGCCAGCGAATTAAATATCTTAATGGAGTGATTTTTATGGTATTTGACTGTATCTCAGTAAAGCTGTTAAAAAAGAGGTGTGGGTCTGAAATATGTGTGAGTGAGTGAGAGACTGTGTGTGTGTGTGTGTGTGTGTGTGTGTATCTAGAAAACAGGGCACTGTTTAGCTGGGATAGTATGAGAAAGCCTCTTTGAGAAGGTAACTTAGGCAGATACCAAAGGAGTTAGCCATACACAGATCTGCTGGAATAACATACAAGGCAAAGGGAGCATCATGTACAAAAGGCAAGAGTAACTGGCATGTTTCAGGAAAAGGAACAACTCGATGTGGTAGAAGAGTCAGTCCTTGAGAGAAACAGCAAACAGTGTGAACTGCGTTCTCTGTGCAATGGGAAGTCATTGCAGGGCAGAAGTAGGAAGGTGAAATGTAAGATTCACATGGAAAAGTCACTCTGCTGGAACAATAGCAAAAGGTATGGAGTATATATAATTAGAATCCCAAAAGGAAAGAAAAAATTTAATGGGGTAGAAAAATGTTTGAAGAAATAAAGACCAAAAAGTTCCCCAAATTAGTGAACAAACATAAACTCATACATTCAAGAAGCTCGGCAAATCTCAAACAGAATAAAAACAACGAAAACCACATCTAGACATATCAGAGTCAACTGCTGAAATCCAGAAGAAAACTTGGAAAGCTGCCTAAATGCACACAGGGAGCAATGACTGAAATCACAGGTGACTCTCACATCAAGGCAATGGTGGGCAGAAACCAGTAAGACAACATCTTTAGCATGTGAAAGAAGTGAAAGGCCATCCCAAAGTAATGGAGGAAAAGTAAGCTTATTTGCAGATAAAGGAAAACCAAGAAAATTTGTTTTGAGCAGATCTGCAACGCAGAAAATGCTAAAGGAAATTATTTAGGTTGTAGAGAAATGATATGAGATGGAAAAGTGAATCTTCAGAAAGAAATGAAGAGCACTAGACATAGACTCCCTCTCCCTCCAACATAAAGAAAAAAAAATTACTCTTGGTGCTGGCATAATCAGAAATGGAATTTCTTGAAGATGAAGAGACACTCACTTACAAATAGTAGAGAAGATAATATTTCTGCATGTGTACTTTTGAACATGAAACACCCAGAAAAGGGTGTGATGAAAGTACACATAGGAACTAAGGAAGGTAGGAATTTAGGCTCAAGCATCTTCTAGTTTGATAAACAGCCCCCCTGAAAACATAGTTAGGACCATACTGAACACTACAGAAAATACAAACTTCAACACCTCAAGTAGTTGCTCTGTGGAAATTAGTTCTTAAGCACCAGCACACAAAAAAGTGATATTCTGGGAGTGATCAATGGTCCTTTGTCTCTGACCCAGGTGTCCCATGTTTTTTTGCCAGTCTCCATGAAACTCTGGCAGTCTATCTTATTAGCTTTCAAATAGGGCAAAACCTTGGAACTTCCACAGTTCCTGACATGTATATTCCTAATAATGAAGCCTCAAAATATGCAAAGCAAAAATTGGCAGGATGAAAGAGATAAATATATCATTCCAACAATCATAATAGAAGTTCCCAACACTGCTATCTTAGCAGTTGATGGGACAAGAAAGCAAGTCAGTAGAGACAGAAATTCTGAACAAGAGTATCAGCCACCTTGACCAGATCTCTATTTATTTATAGACCACAACTTACAACATCTGAAGAATACAAATTCTTTTCAAGTGCACTTGGCATATTCACCAATTTAGCCCATATGACGGGCCATAAAACAAGACCCGACAAATTTGAAAGCACTAAAATCATACTGGGTAGTACTCTGACTACAGGAGCGAGTTAAAAATGAATAACAAGACACAGAAGAAGCCGGGCTCGGTGGCTCAGCCCGTAATCCCGTGCCTTTGGGAGGCTGAGGTGAGTGGATTGCCTGAGCCCGCAGGTTCGAGATCCGCCTGGGCAAGCGAGACCTCATCTCTACAATAAATCAAAAAAATTAGCCGGGTGTGGTAGCGTGCTCCTGTAGTTCCAGCTACTTGAAGGCTGAGGCGGAAGGATCGCCAGAGCCCCCAGGTCCAGTCTGGGCAATAGTGAGACTTCAACTCAAAAAAAACCAAAAACAAAACACAGAAGAAAACGCCAAATACATGGGAACTGAGCAACACAATTCCAAATAAGCCATGGGTCAAAAAAATTAGAAAATGTTTCAAATTGAACAATAGTGAAAATCTAACACATCAAGATTTGTGGAATGTAGTTAGAGCAATGCTTAAGGTAGGAAAGAGGGGAAAATGAGCAGAAATCAATGAAATGGGAACAGAGAAAACTGACAAAGCCAAGAGTGGTTCTCTGGAAAGATCTAAAAACAAAAACACCCCCCCACCCAAACTGGTTAAACTCTAGCTAGATTGGACAAGGTTAAAAGAGAGAACTCATCACCAACATCAGAAGTGAAAAAGAGGTTTTATTACTACAGATAGAAAAGGATAATAAAATAAAATTGTGTCCAATTACTTTTCCATGTTTTCAAAACCTTACTTTAAAGATGAGGGGTACAAATGTTTGTCATGCATGTACCCTTGATGATGACATATGCCCCACCCCCTCCTCTGACAATTTCCCATTTTAATAATAAATTCAACAACTTGGATTTTTAAAAGTTCCTTGAAAAATATAGTTATCAGTATTGGTACAAAATGAAACTGAAAATCTAAATAGCCCTATATTTATTTTTTAAAAAATAAATCAAATTCATTAAAAAACCTGAATTTATTATAATCAACTTTCCCACCAGGAAAACTGTAGGCCTAGATGGTTTCACTTCTAAATTCTAGCAAAAAAAAGGAAGAAGAAGAAAAATAACATTAAAATTCTATAATCATTTCAGAATATAGAGAAGGGACTATTTCTCAAGTTGTTTCATATAGTCAGCATATTAACTCTAAAACCCTCAAGTTGTTTCATATACTCAACATATTAACTCTAAAACCCAACAAAGATTACAAAAAATGAAAATTATCGACTGTTGATCCTTATGAACATAGACCTAAAACTCCTTTAAAAAATTAGCAAATAGATTCTAATGATATATAAAGTGGATAAATTATCAGAACCAAGTAAAGGTTATCCCAAGAATTCAAGTTTGGTTAAATATTAAAAATACAATTATAATTCACCATATTAACAGAATAAAGTAGAAAAACCATGTGAAAATTTTAATATGTGCAGAAAAAGCATTTGACAAAATTCAAGATCCACTCATGATGAAAATTTCTCAAAGCTAGGAATATAGGGAATTTTCAATATGATGAATATCTACTAAAAATCTATAACTAATATCACACTTGATGTTAAAATAGTGAATGCTTTCTACTTAAATTGAAAACAAGGTAAAATCTCACCATTTCTACTGAACATTATAAAAGAGTAAACTAGTTGCAATAAGGCAAAAACAGAAGAGAAAAAGTAACCACAGAACTTGAAAGGTAAAAAAGTAAAACTGCCTGCATTTGTAAAAGACATGACTGTTAATATGGAGATCTTAAGGAATCTATAAAACAACGACTAGGAAGATCATGGGATACAAGGGCAACATTTAAGCAAATCAACTGTATTTTTACATATTAAGCAGCAAAAATCCACTTTATGGAGATACATGTTGTCTACCAAATAGCTGCTAATTCTTAATTTATGTGCAAATTAGCAGGGAAAAATTAAATTGAGAGAAACTATACAGCAGACATCTTTCCTTGTTAAAACAATGCTTCAATTAGTCATCTGCAGACTGGGCTGCACGCCTACTATGAACTCAGCAGGGAGAAATGAAGCAACACGAGCTTACTCGAGATGTATTTTATCAAATAAACCAAAACTCCATTTCAATCATGGCAATCATTTCTCCCCACCTAAAATAAATCCAAACCTAAAATAAATAGAAAGGGTTCAGGAAATGAAGATGATTCCAGCAAAGACATACTTTCAGATTATTAAATAATGTTATCCAGGATAAACAATATTAATATTTACATGGCCCTTAAGAATCAGTGGAGCAGTTTCCACAGGCTTCATCTTGCTTACCATTCCCCTAAGTTTTGGGAATTGGATACTGTTACACTCCTGCTAAGACAAAGAAAATGAGGCCCAAGGTCATCAGGGAATAAGCTGCAGAAAACGGGCTGAAAACTGGGCTTCTGAATACTGTACTGGTCGTTTCAAATTTCATCATCCTGCCAGTACAAGATACTTATTATCAAGGGGCTCACACAAAAAGCTTTTGTTCTGAAAAACGACATAATTGACACAGTAAATTTAAGTAATTCTTTCATCAAAAAACTGTACAGCATCTCCCATGTGCCAGGCCCTGTTTTATCTGCTGAGGACACAGTTGTGACTACCTTGGTTATTTTTCAAAGTTGAAGTTACCCTTTTCACCCTCCTGGAAAAACTCAGATTCGAGGTTGTTTAAAATGTCTTTTTGACAGCTGAAAGAGCATCATAGCAAGGGATGCTGAGCACACACATCGCCCAGCGGCTGCAGCGCTCCCACGTCTGTGCAGCTGCTTCCGTGGCAGCTGTCCTCAGGCAGTGCAGGTTAGAATGCTGTCTGGGCCAACAGCCAGCCAGGCTTTTTATGGCCTCATCTTGTCAGTGAATGTCATGCTTAAAACACAGTAGGAAAGAGCCTTCTTCACATAGATCTCTGAACAAGTGAGCACCCTTCCTAGAATTTCTTTGAAAACACTGTTCTGGGCTGTGAGGGTGGAAGAATGTGTTCTGAGTGATGGCATATTCTGTTATTTTAAAATCACCAAAGACAACCTGATGAAAAACAAGCCCAGGCTTTCGCATACGCCGAGTCCTTTTGGCTCCAAGGTCACACTGGATGCCTTGGCTCTCCACTAAAACTCCATTAAACAAACAAGTTAGAGTGCGAACTGCCTTTGAGAGAACTTACTCAAGGCCTTGGGCAAGTCTCTGCACCGCTAGCAGCCTCAGTGTCCTCATCTGTGGAAGTAAAGGTAGCTCTTTAATCAGATGAGTGAGTGTCTGTGTGCATCTCACAAGAATTCCCCTCCGACTACACATATGCAAAAACTTCCCCCACACAACTTCGCAAGTGATTCCTGGAGTTTGCCTGAAATATGCTCAAGTGCCCAGAACAAGAGTTCGTGTATTGGACACTCTTCTAAATGGTCTTCCAGGCCCAGTTCCACAATCTGCATAGTGTCCCTGGCCGTTCTTACGCAGTGGAGTGCGGCTGCTCACACTGCAAAGTCATTGCTGGAGATGTGTGAGTTGCTACAAAACCAACACTCTCTTGTTAAATTCTGACCTTTACATAAAGAACTCAGCACACTTCTGATACCGTACATGAAGGAGTCACTGATCCAACTGTCTACCACAGCTGGATATGGCTGCCTTTCTTTATGAATTCTGAAATTCAGCACTTATGCCCTCATATTCTATCCAATGTTCAAATCTAATTTAATTGGCATAGAAATACCTGTTCAGACAAAAATATTAAGACAGACACCTTGAGAAGTCAGGCCCCACTGGCTCCCAGGCACCTGACATGATCAACAAGGGTGTGTGTGCGTACAGGGAGCGCCTTCCTCTAGGAAGGAGAAGCAGCACTGAGCTTTACACTTTAAGAAAAACCATCAGTGAATCATGATTCACAGAGGAAACAGTTCCAGAAACCAGGGAGAGAGCTGCATCATTTGAACAGTTCTGATTTATTTCAAAGAAACTCTGGATTTACTCTGGGCATCTCTCCCGCTAAATCCAACTGCTTAGTAGGTGTGGTTGACGCTACCTCTTAAATCTCTCTTGAAACGTCACTTCCACTCAGTCTTCGTTGTTATTTATTTGTGTGTTTGCTGAGAGGCCACACGCTACTGCAGCAATCACAGTCACTGTCTTCAGCACTGTAAGCTCAGCCATGGCACACGCAGCGCGGCACTCGGTAATGGCGTACTCTGTGAAACCCAGCCTGCACCACCTCCTGTCTAAAGTGTTGCGCCTGCCTGGCATTTCCGCCTGCAGTCTCACTCCTTGCTTCTCCCCCCTCTTCATCCACATCACTGCGAAAGCAATCGCTCTCATGGCAGATGCCCTAACTCCTGCTTTCTAGCCATGCAAGCACACATCTAGCACAGCACTTCAGGCCCTCACAGTGCTGGGGCCACGTGCCCACCCACCTGCAGCTTCCCCGCTTCTCCCCTGGGCTCCAACTGTACCGGCACCCAGTGAGCCAAACTCCCCCACGATACCCACCTCCTTGTCTGCCGAGCACAGCACCTCAGGCCCCTACAGTGCTCCTGTGACTTGCCCCCCCCCAGTTCCTCTCCCTTCTCACCTGGGCCCCTCCTGCACCAACACCCAGTGAGCCAGACTCCCCAGTGGCACTTCCCTCCTTATCTACTAGGCATGACCCTTCTGAGTCTGCAACCAGGTTTTAAGTGTATAATTTGCTGTACAAGGTTAAAAGTGAGGGCAAAAGAATCAGCCTAACTGGATGAAAAATCCAGCGTTATCACTTATTAGCTGTGCGTTTGCACACATCATTTAAACCTCTGAGTATCTTAAGATCCTTAAGAGTCCTAGTATATACGTCGTGGGTAATTCTATGACTCAAATGATCTAATCGATACAAAGTGCTCAGCACATGGCTGGGCACGTGGTGTGTATAATAAGTATTAAATGCTGTTATAATTTTCTGGTCTTGTGTAAGTAGACTCAGATTCTTGAATTTAGGTTATGTTAGTATTTTCTGAATTCCTAATACCCGGTGCATGGCAGATGTTAACATTCTTTGAATGAATGAAATAATGAATATTCTAAGCTAGGAGGTTAGAATAATGGATAGAAAAGTCAGGTCAAAAATACAGATTCTTGATTTATATTCCAAATCCCAATGTTTAAGAAGCATCAGTATTTGACGGCATTCAACTTGTCTCTGTCTCTCCTTGCTCCTTACCATAGCTGCTGACATGCTCGGTTCACAGTCCTTTCCTAACAAAGGAAGGAAAGTGTAGGAGTGTGCTCACTCTCTGTGACAGAAACCTGAGAGAGGAATCCCTAAAGAGAGGAGGCCCGGAGCATGCCTGCACTTATTACATCCTTCCATGGTTTTGTTCCACATCAGTCAATCTAGAGAAGGACAAAGTGGACTTCAAAATATACCCTGTATCTTTGACTTTAGCTACTTTTAAAGCTTAAAATTCTCAATGTTCTAGGAACACAATTTTATAATATCTTTTATGCAATTTTGTAAACTTTAAAAGCATAATTAGGCTGGAGAAAGAATGACTTTAGAGAATAATAAAAGAAGCAATATTTCATGAAATCCATGTGATCCCCTATAAGGGGTACTCTGCATTATATTGTTTGGTAGTGAAGCTTTTGGGACATTTAAAGAGAATGGAAACTACTTAAGCCAGAGTAGGTACCTGCTGAACAGACATCACAAAACAAACTGGATTAACAAAGTCTTAAACACCCACATGATATTTTGAAAGTAACTTAAAAACACCTGCTGAGCAAATTTTTGGAATTCAAAGAAGCACGTGACTTGATCCTTACCTTTAAGAATTTATATACTTAAAAACCAGAGAAAAGCCAACATACAAAGAGCTAAATTTGCCCAATTCTAGTCAACAGGTTACGAAAAGAGTAGCAAGGGTGACAAGATAACCAGTAACTACCAACTTATTTAAGGATGAGATGAGATTCAAATTATACTTGATTCATGTTGATACTAAAAGTCAGTCATTTAATGAGGCAAAGCCAGCAACATTTACCTAAACGCACACATAAAACTTACTTGGAACGCAGAACCAGTTGAGAAGAATGTGTTAGAGATCACACTGAAAGGGCTACAGTGGTCTTTGTTCTTCAAATAGATGTGTTAAAGCAAGGAAACCAACTTTCTGATTCTTCTCTTATATAGCCTTTGGCTTAGTTAATCTTTTCACAAGAAGCATCTTGAGACCTTTTAACTTTAGAGGACAACTAAGAGGTAATGATATATGATACAGATATGTACAACACACACGACCTTGAGACAAGTCACTGTTTTGAGATGTGTATATTTAAAACCACAGAAAATATAGCCTATGGGTAAATGAACCTGTCCTTAAAAGCCAAGAAAGTGAGAATGTTATCTGTATTTTGAAAAACAAAATCATTACTGGTATACTAGGTGACTGTATAACCTTAGAATAAACTTATAAGTGGTTCATAAAATGGAAAGTGAGGGTTTTTGAGTCAAAATTTATTGATTTTCATCGGAAACAAAGAACTTCACTTATCCTTAAAAAAATCCAGAGACATTTTCCTTATCCAAAGGAGCTGGGCCTTAGATGACGAGGGGAAATTTACCAGGTAAGAAGGACGAGGTCAGAGTGAACACTGTGTGCAAGGGAGGAAAGCACAGCAATGCACTCATCATGCCTGGGAAGCAAAGGGCACCTGTGGCCACAGTGCCCAGCAGACGGCCCCAAGGCTGCGCCAACACGGGTAAGAGGTATGCTGGAGAGGCCGCACTCCTGCTCTCAAAGGGCCAGAGACTTCAAGCAACCAGACAGCGAGGTCACCAGGGCATTCCTTCCCGTGTGACACGTCATCGAAGAGTCTCGGAAGCACTGGGGGTGGACACTCGGGAATGTGGGGCTGTGGAGAGAGGGGAAGAAAAAGTCCACGGGTCTGACCCTATGACACTGGTGGGCACGGCCAAGGAGTGTGGTCTCTTCTCAGTCTATGGAAGATGGTGGAGGGCTTTCAGTCAGGAGAGAGACAGGCTGGAGGTGCTGCTTAACAAGGTGGACAGCTCTGGGCAGTGCGGAGGGAGCGGGAGGGAAGGGCAACTTCCAGCTGGGATGCGGGTGCCAGCTCGAGGTCCTAATGAGAACACGACGAGAGAGAGGCCAAGGACCTAGGAGGGACGGTCAGAGGGCATCTCCCCTCATCACAGACACCTCCCCCTTCTACAACACCTCTCTGTTGTGCAAAGGGAGATGAAAAGAATTTCTTTGACCTAGATTTGCAATTATTCTGCAGAGAGAACAATACCTGCCAAACAAAAATCTGGATCTTTCAGTAATCCACGAGTTGACTTTTCAACTTGAAGTTGCTTTTTAAACAGTATTTCAATCTGTATTCCAGCTATTTAATGCAATCAGCACCTCCAGAAGTTGAGTCAGTCTCTGGTGCCCGTGTGAAGCTTCACAGGGCAGTTAAATCCCACAAACACTTGCTGAGCATCTACCATGTGCTAGGCACAGGATTAGATGCCAGGTTACAATGGTCTTTGTTCTTTGAAAAACGGTTCCTTTAAATTTTTGTAACTCAACATTTGAGCATGTATTTGTATTAAAACAAATCAATCCATCTTAGGCTATCTGTCTAATGTGGAGCTTGCTCAGGTCTGTAAAAACCTGCAGCACTGTGCACGAAAAGACTTGATGCATCTGATAGCAGGTGTCCAGGCAAATGTGCCAGAACAAATGGCAGTAATGGATGAAGAACACAAAAGAAAGAAGAAAACAGAAGGAAAAAACTTAGCATGCATGCATACATACATGCTTAAGATCTTCTACGACCATGGCATAGTCTTTACCTATCTCTATTTAAAAGTCCTTTTACAAAGCCAAATAGCTTTATCTAGAACTAACCATATTTTTTCCTCTTGTAAGAAGTAAGTATGCTTTCTAAAAAACTACAGAGGAAAAGTGAAAACAATGCAAATTAAGCTTTCGTTTTTTCCATAAACTTCACCCTTTCAAAAGGGTCTCCATGGGGAAAAGAACCCCTTGCATGTTTACATATTTCATGACATTAAAGATACATAAATTCACAGGTTCTTGGTGGGGCTTGCGGGGGGCCAGTCCCTGCAGAGAGATTTAGGGGGTCCCTGGGAGGTGTGGCGGCATCAGCGATTATTCTGGAGAAAGAAAGAGACGGGGGGGGGGGGAGAAAGAAAGAGACTGGACTCTGTCTAGTGTAGAAGCCGTTTAATAGGACAAGCCATAGTCCTTTTATCCCAAATTTTCACAGGTTAAATCACAAGACTTTCACGTGAACACAAAGCCAGGTGGATGAGGGGCATCCCCCACCCACCAGGTGTTTCCTCAGGCATGAGGAAGGACAATCCCAATTAAATCATAAGACATTTACATGAAAACAAAGCCAGGTGGGTGAGGGGCATCCCCCACCCACCAGGTGTTTCCTCAAGCATGAGGAAGAATGATTCCAAAATTATCTCACTGTTCCTCATGCTTGGTTAATATTCCTCAAAAGCAATACAACAATTATAACATCATAATTTCTAATGATCAATAACTTTTAAAACTTATGTATACACAACACCTAATGACTAACTTAAATCCTAATTCCTTTCTATTTTACACAAATTCTACCTACACTACAGAAACTCTTAATTATAGCCCAAACCAGTTCCTAAAGAATGTGGCCCAGTCAAAAGATCACGCTGGGCCCTTTCTAGGAACAATTGATTACAATCTCTTAAACAAAATGGCTGTTCTAAAATCCTATATATCTATTTTAACTTCTATAAAAGTTTCTAATTCCTAATTCTAATATATAAAGCTGATCATCAGCAATAACGCTTCTAAAAATAAAACCCAAATATAAACTGTAAATTGTATTAAAGCCAAAACCGCAAATGTAGAAAATGGAAACAATGAAATTTCTAAAGTTAGCTGTATTCTTATTAAACCTCAAAATATCATGTTTGATCATGCTTGAGCTAACATAATTCACTGACATAGCATAACCTATTCTACAATGCTTTCTATGAATAAAATAAATTCAATTTCTATAATAAGTAGAAAACCCTACACGAACTGTAGCTAAAACTGGTTTAAAAGAACGCAGCCCAGTCCAAAGTACGCACCGGGTCCTTAGGAATGTGGCCCAGCCCAAAGTTCATGCTGGGCCACTTCCAGTAACTCTAGAAAATCATCTATACCATCTAAAGCTGAAAGCAGCTCTCCATATGTATATACTAATCTACAAATACACTTTTAAATCTTATAAAGAAGCTTGTACCGTATTAAAGGCTCCCAAATGTGACGTGAGTTTGAACAGTGTTAAGTTTAAAGCCGAAACCGCAGTCTGTGAGAAACGAGAACAATGGACTCCTAAAGTCAGCCATGCCTGTCGTACTCTCAGAGCTTCATGCTTAGATCATCAAAGTTCCTTCTAATGAGATGTGCTAAATAGCAAAAAGGAGGAGGGAATGGGCCAACAGCTCCTGAACACATCCTAGTGGTCTCAGGGTCCACAGCCCACCTTGATCCCTAAAGTTCAGGTGGGCCTCCGTGGCCAGCTCCCAACAGGGGCTAAGGGACCAGTGGTGGTAGGAGAAGCAGCCTGTCACTCCTTATTTCTCCACCACCATCTCCTGTTACCTGCCCCCTTCACGTCCTCTACCAAACTCCCTGCAGTTCCCGGAAAACAGCAAATGCTTCACACCCTTCTACAGGCTGACCTCTCTGGACAACCCTGGCTGCCCCAGGCATGTACTCCAGGAAAATTCCAGTTATTCCTTCAAATGGCTTCTACATACACAAAGAAACCGTCCTTTCCTTCTCTGCATTACTCCTAAACACTGTGTATATTTGTTTATGTGCTCTAATGCCCACCCTGAATATAAGGTACTCAAAGGACATCTACGTTTCCCAACTTAAAAAGAAATCAGTTCACCACAATGTAAGGTCATCTTCCTACAGGCACCTCCCAGGTACAGAAGCATGCAGACCAGAAATAATTAAGGAATCAGATGGAACCAAACACCTATTGCTCAGAACATTAGCTTTCCAGATAGCTGTGGCTTTTTTTTTTTTGAAGTGGGATTTACTAAGAGGACAGAAAAGCTCCCACAGTGGGAGGGCCCCCGAAGGGGTTGCCTGATAGCTGAGGTTTTTCACCTGCTACATACAAACCTTCAAAGTCTTCTGCAATAAACTACACAGGCTGGATGATACGGTCAGTGTAAACAAAGGTCTTCCTGGTGATTAAAGCCTTCTTTCCCCCCCATACCACGGTTTGGCAGTACTCAGCGCTAAAGGTATTAGATGTGGAGGGGAGGGTGTGGCACAACGGACTGGAACAGTGTGCCTTGACGGGCCCCGCAGGGTCACAGGCACTGAGCATACAGTAGAGGGTGGCGTGCCCGTCTGCCCTCATGGGGCCCACGAAGGCTTCCACGGCGCCAGGTCTGCGCAAGGGGTGTCCCTGCCTCTCCTTTCCATTCCTGCTGCCCCCAGCTATTCGAAGGTTAAAAACAACAGGGCACAGATGCACCTCTCATTCATTCTGTCACCAACGCACGCAGGCCAGCTTCCCATTCTTGGCCTTCCCCCTTGGGCTGGTTCCTGGCCGCTCCTGAGCTCTGTCTGCTGGCCCCGCATCTCTCTGTTCAGTGCACCGTTCTTTTCCTTGCCTCTGCGGCCCTGCCTTTGACAGCACGTATCATAAGGCTCATCTTTGTTTTCTAAATCTTAGCTGTATCGCAGTTCAAAGTTCTGGCTCTACCTACTAGCTGGATTTTAATGGGGCAGTTTGCAACCTTCACTTCAAACAACCAGAAGCCCTGAGGTTTAGAGCACAGTCTGCTGTGGAACACGCCGCCCTACCCCCCAACCCACAGGGTTGGTCAAACTCCCACCTGCCCACTGTATGGCTGCCTATCTTTACACACAAAGCTGTGCTGGGACATGGCCACGTTTGGTCATCTGCTTGTCATCCATGGCTGCCTTCGCTCTGCGACAGCAATGCCCAGTGGCTGCAAGTGACAGCACACAGGGCTTGCAAGACCTCGTAGCCACCCGCTGGCCCTTTACAGAAAAAGCTGCCAAACCCCTCAGTGTGGCGGCCCTCACTGTGCACCACAAGCACTCAGTGAGCACAGGCTACCTGGGCTCCTTCTTCCAGAGACATTCAACCAGTCAGTTTGAGTCCTTTCTTCAGTTGCTCTAATGCACAACATGAAACCGCCTCTCAGGATTTCTCAAACCTCGGCATGCACAGGAATCCTCGGGTTTGTGTGTTCATCTGGAGAAGCCCCGTCCACTTGCACCCCGTTTGGATTCATGGGCTCTGGAGGCAGAGGGCAGCATGTGGCATGCTCAACGAGCTTGCCAGCTGGCTCTGACACAGGAGACACGGCTGGCAGAAGCTGGTTTGAAAAAGCCTCATGGGTCACTCTGGGCAACCCATGGTCTCTAGCCCAGAAATGTATCAAATCACTCTACCTGCTCTCAAATCTTAGCTTCTCATCTGTAAAAAGAGACTCTCTCTCTCTTTTGCTACTTTGGAAGCTTGCTATAAGAATAGGGTTTTTTTTCCCCTTCTGACTTTAACTCTCCAGTCAAATCTAAGATAATGCTTCTTTTGGAAAATCCAGATGAGAACTGATATGGTCTTCTAAAATATTTAGATCGTTAACACATAACAAGCAGCTATCACATAAACAGATAATGCAGACACCACAATCATAACACTATCCCAAGTGCTAAAAAACAAGACACGGCTATGTGACTAAGGCCTGTGTCAAGGACTCTCTAAAGCTCGACCTAGCAAGCAAAGAGTTTACAGAAAGCTCGTCACATACTGTAACGATGACACAGTGGCTTGGGCTGGAGAACGCGCAGCTGTCCAAGGATCTCAGTTACCTAAAGGTCCTTGGGTGGGTCTAGGGAACAGAGTATCTATGACCCCTTGACATTGCAGGCCAAATTTGGTATGCAAAAATTCTGTATTCGTGTTCTTCTGGAGAGTGCATCTATCAGAGTCTCCAAAACCTATGCTCTCCAAAGAAGCTGGGGGGCTTTACTCCTAAGTGCCTGTGTCTTCAGACACGTGTCGCATCAACCCCCTGTGGGAACTTATAGGAACACAAAGTCCGTCACATGTTACTTTCAAATGCTGGTGGCCCTGCTTTATGGTGAACTCGTTTAAGGAAGAAACTCACTGGTTTTCCTTCACCACTGGCATTGTATAGTCGAGTAGGTAAAAATTAAAAATAATTCCTCACTTCCATGGCGGCAACAGCCCTTATAACCCACATTGTGAGCTCCACTGGAAAAGCCCCGCTGCACTGCCATGGCATACGGCACACACGGAGGCTTGCTGCCCTGTGGGAGTGGGTTTGGTAGTCCCTGGGCACAAAGAACAGCAGCCTTTTCCTACGTGGCCAAGTCCAAATATGAGTACTGAAAAGAACCGATGTGACATTTCTCAGACACTTGACTATTCAGACACTTCCAGTGGCTGACACACCCAGCGTGGCCTGGATGCCACACTGTGCTGACCCGATCCTCAGCAAACTCTCTGGAGTCACAAAAAGCTTGATCTGCTTCTTGAGCACACACTCTTCTCCATCAAGTATGGGGCAGACCCTAAGACAGCAACGGAGCCAAGTTACCACCTTTGGAAGACCCTGCGAAACAGTGTCTCCAAACTTTTTGATTATTCATTCATATTAGTAACAACAATCTGGATACTTTCCCCTTGTGCTTTCATATCTATTCAAGACGCATACACATACACCTCTCTATTCACAGACTGTGGTGACACAGAAATGCATATTAGGAAACACTGCGACATACAATTAATGGTCATGAACATAGGTTTCTAGATGTTTTTCTCTTCCACCTGGTATGTGTATGCATCTTTAGAGATCTCAGTATTAAATAAGACCACACCGCAAGGCTTATGGCTCTTCCACAATATTTCAGACATCGGACCCTCACTGGCCAGTTACAGTATTCCCACGCTCTGATAAAGAGGCAACAGACAGGCTGGTCCAGGATAATGACAAGAATAACAACAAAACATACCTGCAGGCAAAATTTACAATGTGCCTGATATTGTTCAAAGCCATTACATAAAACACATAAATGAGTTTACATAAAACTGATTTAACCCATACAGAACCCTGTGAGATGCTATTATTAGTCCCACTCCACAGATAACAAAACTGAGGCAGAGAGAGATTAAGCAATTCGACCCAAGTCAGACACCTGGTAAGTGGTGAAGTCAGGGTTGGAACACTCAACACCAAAAATAGTCTTGGAGAATATTCACAAAGTAAAGCAAAGACTACACTGCAAACACAAGCCAGGTTTGAAAGTTTTGGGGGTAGGAGTAACTTGTATCTAAAACGGAAATATTTTTTCTGCATTTGGCATGAAGATAATTGGAGAATCACAGGGCACTGGTATCACAAGGATTCTTCTATTTCTGAACTCCTACATTTCTTGAGAGGACTGTGGCCCAAAAACTTGCTGTAGAGCCATGCATGATTGTGTGGCAGAAATTAGGTGAAGCATGTTCCTGGAGGCGTGGGACAGAGCTCCTACTACATACTCAGAACTATAATCAGGGCTGCGCTGTGGGAATTGGTTCGATCCTCACAGTCAGGCTCAGGAGGTATGCATTCTTACACTCAGTTCACAAGAAAGGAAGCGGAAGCCCAAAGAGGTCTAGTAACTGCCAAAAGTCGGGGGATGTTCAGCATGAAGGCTCAAATTTGAACTAAGGTTTGATTCTGTATCATCAGATCCTGTAGCGAAACCGTACAGTATTCCATTATTCCACACTGCTACTCCAAGACAATTTTCTAGGCAAACTGAAGTATCATTAAAGTTTTTGTACGATGGGGGGAGGGGGGAGGAAACTGTGTGTGAACCAAGAGAAATAGGTCTTTCCGGTGGCTTATGTTAATGTTTTCTTCTTTCTTTTGTAAGATGTGCTAAATATCAGGAATATGAGATATACGTGTGTATGTTTTCCCCTCTTTCATGGTGCGAGTTTAATAAAACAACACCTTTAAAAAAGATAGCAATTTTACATAATGAAATATAGAACCACACTGTCCTGGCAATTAATCACCTGGCGCAAACCTGTAAGTTGTTTCTGACAGATCTAAGAGTTTTACATGAATCGTATAAGATGTGCCTGGACTGGCTTATAAAGTGAGATTTTATGTTTAAGCTATTTGGAAGCATTTGAACATACACACCAAGGTGTGTGCGTGTGAATATATGCATAAACTCTGCAAGTGATCTTTTATTTACACACACACACTCTCCCCTGTATGAAACTGCAGAACTTATTTTATTGCTAAAAAATGCAGAGAGAAATAAGAGAGACCTTCCTTTCCAGTTTCAGCTAGCTAGCTATCACTCGACAGAGATGCTTCCTGTTTTTGAGCAGTTGGGAACGCATGATTCCCAACCTTAATACTTAGCTTGGCAAGATAGTGCTGCTGAGAGATGCTCTTGTACCCACTTTCTCCCACCGTGGATCTCAACGCGAAAAGAAAGACAACTTGTTCTTTCTTTCACCTTTTTGAAGAGTAGGAAGGAGAGAGAGTAAGAGGAAGAGAAGTAGGATACGACAACCAGAGCAGAGGACGGCAGAGGTTAGCCCACCTCTGACAGACATGGCGCAACGATCTCAAGCTTTCTCTGCGGGGGTGGACGGGCGGGGCTTCTCTGCGTATACATTCGAAAAGGGAAACACGGGACTCGGCCAGTATGGCAAACCTCAAGAGGAGCTCGAAGGTC
>NW_007251265.1:65988-79820 GCF_000164805.1 Carlito syrichta
GCGGCTCCGCGGGAGGCCGGCGCGCGCGCGGCACAACGCAAGTGGGAGGAAGTGGAAGCCAGAGCCCGCCCCACTCCGAAGCCGCGAGCGCCCGAACGAACGGGCCGCGTCCACTCTGCCCGTGCCTGTAGCGTCGGCACAAGGCAGCAGGGCGCACGGAGCCGTGTATGCCCGCCGTCCCGTCTGTTGCCCAGACCAGAGGGTTCCTCTCGAGACACTGCTGTTCTCTGCGGACGGCACTGACCGACGGAGACGAACCGAGACTCGGGTTCCCGGGCCTTTGCAAGCGCAACATCCGCCCCGCAGTCCGTGGGCGAAGGACTGGCGGCTGCTGTCAAGCCTGCTCCAGGCGTCTCACGCCAGAAGACGTCTCCTCCGGCTTCGGCCGTCGTGGGCAGTGACTCCACAGACAGGGACGGATCTGCGCAGGGTAAACTGAAAGCCTCCTGGAAGGGTTCACCGTCCGGGATGACACTAGGAGCACGTGTGACTCCGGAGACGGTCAAAACGTATGTTAACCGGAGTCTGGACGAAGCCATTCCGCCCTCAAGTATGACTGAGAGGCTCAAGACTTCAGTGGAAAAAGTACCTGCAGATGTGGTGGAAACAGCAGGAGGGTTAGAATTAGAAGTGGAGCCTGAAGATGGGATGGAATTGCTGCCACCTCCCGATCAGACGTGAACGGATGAGGAGTTGACTCTTACAAACGACCAAAGCAAGTGGCTTCTTGAGCTGGAATCCACTGGTGAACGTGTGTTCACACGTCCAACCATGCAAGTCAGGAAACACTGTTTAAATGACAACAAAGGACTTAGAAAATCACACACACTTAGCTGATAAAGCAGCAGCAGCGTCTGAGAGAACTGACCTCGATTTCCAAAGTTCGATTGTGGGTAAAATGCCACCAAACAGCACTGCATACTACAAAGAAACCGATCCTAAGAGGAGGAGTCAACTGATGCAGCACACTTCCTTGTTATCTTATTTTATTGCTACCGCCACCCCAACCTTCAGCAACCGTCACCCCGATCAGCCAGGAACCATCAACTTCAAGGTGAGAGCTTCCACCAGCAAAGTTACGACTTGCTGAAGACTTAAGTGGCCACTAGCATTTTAAAGCAATAAAGTATTTTAAAATTAAAGTATTTATGTTGGGCTTTTTTGGCTATAATTCTACTACATATTTAACAGACTAAAACATAGCACACACATAGCCTTCACAGGCACTGGAAACCAAACAATTCATGTAATTCACTTTTTTGAATATTTGCTTTACTACGATGGTCTGGAACTGAACCCACAGTATCTCCAAAGCATGCCTGTAAATGATTCCAAAATCTAGATATCAGATCCAAATGTCTCCTCGGAGCACCAGACCTTTGCGTTGTCTACTTGACATTGCATACAGGTACATCCAAATAAACACACCCCAAAGAGTTCACAGTTTTCGTTCCAAACCTGCAGTATTTCCTGGATTCCCATGCTCAGGAAATGACCTTTCCATCAGCCCCGAAAGAAGGAACTGTGCGTCTTCTTTCTCATTTCCCACATCCCAAACTGCCAAGTTTTATGGATTCCAATTTCAGTAAGTCCCCTACACGAACGTTCAAGGTGCAAGCTTTCAAAGAGACAAACATGTGCTCCTATGTCCAACCATGTAAGTCAGTTTACACATCCGACATACATTTTCACATACAAGCATCCTTTACTCGTGGCTTGCTTTTGTGTGCTTACAGTGTTATACAGACTACGGTAGTGCAGTAACTTTACTTCAAGCCCAGGATGCCTGGAAGCAAGCACTAAAGAGCAGTGATGTATCACCAATTGTGTCAGTGGGGTACCAGGGCTAACTTGGTTGGACTTAATTGGACTTACGGATGCACTCTCAGAGCAGAACTTGTTCCAGCAAATATCTCTGTCAGTTCTGTTCCGTTCCCACTGCTTGAACCACGTCCTCATGTTTATCCTGTGTCCATTCTTGCCACATCCCCCAGAAACTGCTCACACACACTGCTGGAGTGACAGCACGATTCTTTGATGCAAACACGATGACTGCCAGCCACTCTCCACCGTCGTCCTTAGGCCCTTCAGCTGTTCCCCATCATCCTTGGAATAAGGACATACTATGCTGCTTCAACCCCCGTGCCTTTTCAAATGAGAAGCCTCTGAATAGAATGATCCTTGGCATCCCATTCTTCTTTTTTCCGGCTAACAGCTTGTTCATTCTTCAGACCCCGCTTAAGATCAGCAGCTGAGGGAAGCCTTCACTAGCCTCCAGGCAAAATTAGTTTCTCCCTCCAGATCTTTCCATAGCATGTGGTACTTATTCACAGCACTCTGACTACCTGTAGTTATTTTGTTAAATACGTAAAATTATTTTGTAGAAGTATTATATGCCAGAAATTGTGCTGATTCTTCTAATACATGTTATCCCATGGAACCTTCAGAACAACCCCGAGAGGCAGTGACAGCGACCACATTTCTCTTCTGTGTTGGCCAATAAAGCTCCTGGAGGTGGAGGGGCAACCGGCTTGCACCACTCACAGCTCCACTCCAGTGTCCAGCCCAGAACTTCTCATGTGCTCAATAAATACCTGCTGACTGGCTGGCAGCATTTTCCAACATTCATATGGCAACAAATAGCCTTCAGTCAGCTTGCCTATCAAATCAGAGTCAAGTGCATGTTCTACCAGGTATGGTTTATAGTGAAAGGAGAAAGGGCTTTAAGTCAATCACATCTGGTTGCTTCACAGCCTTAATTTTCCATTTACTAAGTATGTAACGTTTATCAGCCAAGCCCCTTGGCTTCTCTGAGCTTCTTTTTCTATACCTCTAAAATGTGTTAATTTTAGCTATGTCTATGAATTGTTCTAAGGATTAAATGAGATAGTGCATATTAAAAGAATCAGCATAATTTCTGGTTTATAACATGTACTAAGTAATTGGAAGCTATCATTATTCATAATAAGCTGGCTTTGCACATTCATTCGCATAGTACTTGAAATACATCATTCTATTGTGTTCTTCTGTCTTGCATGATTTCTGTGAAATCAGCAGTTATTACCGTGTTCATCTGTACTTTGTCTCTTTTTTTTATCCTGCTGCATTTAAGATTTCTCTCTTTATCTTTAACAAATGTTGCTAGGAAAATCGGATACTGACAAACAAAACATATGGACTGGACACTTACTTTATACCACTTACAAAAATCAATTCAAAAAAGATTAAAGACTGAAACATATGACTTGAAACTATAAAACTCCTAGGAGAAAACACAGGATAAAGCTTCATGACTGGTCTTGGCAGTAATTTAATGGACATGACACCAAGAGCACAGGAAGCAAAACAGAAATAAACCAGTGGGACTACATCAAACCAGAGACCTTCTGTAGGGCAAAGGGAGCAATCAACAGGGTGAAAAGGCAGCCAAGGAACAGGAGAAAACATCTATACACTAAATATCTGGTAAGGGGTTATTCTCCAAAATATCTAAGACACTCCTATAACTCAATCAGAAATCCCTAATAACCTCATGGAAACTGGGCTAAGGATCTGAACAGACATTTTCCCAAAGATGTACAAATGGCCAATAGGTATATGAAAAAATGCTCATTGTCAAACTCAGCAGGGAAATATAAACCATACCTACAATGAAATATCATCTCACACCTGTCTGGATGGCTGCAATCAAAGAAATAAAAGACAGCAAGAGTTGACAAGGATGTGGAGAAACTGGATCCTTGCACACTATCAATGAGAATACAAAATTGCATAGTCACTACAGAAAAGAATGAGGAGGTTCCTCAAAAGACAAAAATAGAATTACTGTATGATGTAGGAATCCCACTTTGGGGTATTTACCCAAAAGAATTGAAATTAGGACCTCTAGGAGAGATTTGCACTCCCATATTCACTGCAGAGCTATTCACAAGAGTCAAGATGTGAACACAACTTAAGTATACATCGACAGATGAATGGATTAAAAATTTGTGGTATACACATAGAATGGATTATCATTCAGTCTTAAAAGATGGAATCTGCCATCTACGACGACATGGAAGAACTTTGAACATATTATGCTAAGCGAAATAAACCAGTCACACAAAGACAAACACTGCATGATTCTATTTACCCAAGGGATCTAGAGTAGCCGGACTGAGAGATTCTCAGATTCGGATGGCCGGATGAGGAAGCTAGAGTCAGTGTTTCCCCTATAGAGTACACCAAAAAAGAGAGAGGAGAGTTCCTCGGCACCCAGAGAGGAGCGGGACCAGCGGCACAATGAATCAGAGAGTGGCCACAGCCACACAGGCAAAGAAGAGCAAAATCAGCCAAGCTGGTTTGGAACTGTCCAGACTCTTGCCTGGACCCAGCACAGGCATAAGCAGCTCCAGAGGCATCAGCCCGCTAAAGTGCTCCTGCCAGACTCGGAAGGCCTCTGAGCCTGTGGGGTGCTTCCCTGGAAACCGCCTTACAGCCATGCTCTGCTGAAACCCACCTGGAGTGGAAAACAGCATCACCCCAGCTTTCTCCCAGTCCTTGCTGGGGTAGCCAAGAGTGCACACATGTAGGGAGTTTGCGTGGACTCCCCTCAAAGGCTCAGAACAGACAGAGAGCGTGGGTCATCCCCACAGCCCTGCCCACCACCCAGGCCAGCTGGGCACTTCCTTGGAGCAGCACACACCCAGCAGAAAGCCCACAGTCACCATCACAGCAGGCTTCCTCCCACAAGGGTCCCTTCCTGGCCGGAGGTCAGCAGCACAGCCCATCATCTCTGATGTAAAACTTCAGCTTTGGGCAAGGTCTTGATCACAGACCCCAGCGGCCCCACTATCCACGTCACGCCAGCCACGCAGGATCCCTTGAGCCTGTGCTGGGTACCTGTACAGCACAGGACTGCCATAGCAGGCAACTGAGAAACTCACCATATCAAGGTTATGTATAATCAAGGGAATCCAATGTCAGTCGACATCAGTCCTCACCAAACTCAAATGAGAAGGAACCAAAAAAGTAATTCTGACGATATGAAAAAACAGAGTTCTTCAACATCCCCCAAAGACCACACTAACTCTTCAGCAATGGGCCCCAACCAAAATGAAATCTTTGAAATTCCAGAGATAGAATGCAAAAGGTTAATTATAACATTGCTCAATGAGATTCAGGAGAAAGCTGAAAACCAACATAAAGAAACTTTAAAAACTATTTAAGGCATGAATGAAAAATCCTCCAAAGAGATAGATAACTTGAACAAACAAACAACAACAACACAATCTGAAATTCTGGAAATAAAAGAATCATTTAGGAAAGCAAAAAATGCAGTGGAAAATTTTAACAGTGGACTAGAACAAGTAGAAGAAAAGATCTTAGAACCTGAAGATAAGGCTTTCAAATTAACGCAGTCAGACAATAAGAAAGAAAAAAAGAGTCAAGAGAACATAACTAAGTCTCCAAGAAATGTGGAATTATGTAAAAATCCAAACCTAATAATCACAGGTATTCCTGAGGAAGAACAGAAAGCAGCAGATCTGAAAATCCTATTTGAGGGAATAATGGAGGAAAACTTTCCTGGATGCCAGAGATCCAAACATCCAGATACAAGAAGCCCAAAGAACTTCCAGAAGAGTCATTGCAAAAAGGTCATCACCAAAGCAGAGAATCATCAGGTTATGCAAAGTTAATGTGAAGAAAATAATTTTAAGAAAGGTGAGACAAAAGCCTCTAATAACTTACAAAAGTAAAGGTATCAGATGAACAGTAGATGAAACCCTATGAGCCAGAAGGGACTGGTACCCCATCTTCAATCTCCTTAAACAGAGTAACTGTCATTTAAGAATTTTGTATCCCACAAAACTAAGTTTTATAATAGAAGGAGAAGTGAAGTCCTTTGCAGATAAGCAAATGTTGAGGGAATTTGCCACCACTAGCCTGGTTCTATAAGAAATACTCAAAGGAGTTCTAGATACTGAAACAAAAGATCAAAATACACCAGTAGAAAAATGCGGAAAATCAGAAAGCTCATGAGAAGACAACAATAGATTTAGGTTAAGAGCATGCTATTGAGAGACCCAAGAAACCAAGAAACTTATTTGTTGTAAAAGTAGCATTTAGTTCACTATATTTCATATATCCCCACCTCATGTTTACTATATATTTTGTGTATTCCTACCTCATGTATTTTATGAAATCTTAGTACTTTAAATTCTACCTCAAATGAAATCTTAGTACTTTAAATCCTACCTCAGACCCCATAGAATTAGGCATATGTCGGGTGCTGGGTCGTGACCAATAATGGCGTAAGCAGTGTTTGTATTAAGAACTCTCGGGTTAAGCATTGTCAGCCCCAAATTAGTAGGCTAACTTATGCTTTTACAACAGGATGTAATTGATAAAGTGATAAGCCCCTTTCAGACATTCCTACAAGGTGGCAGCAGACTCAGAGGCGCCAGCTGCTCTCTATCACCGGTTTTTATCCCAGTGATAATTTACACACAGTGGCTATGTAAACCTACAGGGAACAAAGACTTATAAAAGAAACCACCTTGCTATAATACGCTTGTGATATTTTATAAATTCCCAGAATTAGTATATGATTTTCTACCCCACATTCACTGTGTTTGCAGCATTCATATTTACAACTTTGTTAAGTTTGGCTTTTGTTGTCCCATAATGACCATGTTATATAATGTAAATGTTAAGCAAACAAGCTTTCCTAAGCATACCTTGGGATGGAAACTTAAAGGGCTAATGTAACCCTTTGCCTGCCGGCTCAGGTTACTTCATACACAGGGACTGAATGGACCTAACTTATCTAACATTCCACTCGGCCCATTAAGTGGGTTTCTGTCAATCACGGGCAGCACCCACCAATACCAAGTGTTCCCGTACCCATTAGGAGAAACTACCCAATCATGTAAAATCAAACTTAAAGTTCTTTCCCCTCCCTCTGTACTTGTGCATAAAAACTGCTTGCCATTATGAATCAGGGCTCTCGTCCCTGAAGCTGCTGCTTCGGGCGTGAGCCCAGACTTGAGCCTGAATAAAGACCCTCGTGTGTTTGCATTGGAGCTGGCTCTTTGTGGTCTCTATCTCTCTCATTAGAGTCCCAGGTTCAACACTCAAAGGCCTTATGAAAGACCAACACAATAGAGAGAAATAAATAAAGCAGCCAGATAACAACCAGCCTGATGAAAGAGTACCTTACATATTATTATTAACCATAATCACAAACGGCCTCAATGAGCCACTAAAAAGATAGAGACAGGCAGGGCGGCTTAAAAAACACAATCCAAATATCTGCTGCCTTCAAGAGGCCCGCTTCACACACAAAGACTCCTATAGACTCAGGGAAAAGGGGTGGGAAGAAATATTCCATGCAAATGGAAACCAAATGAGCAGGAGTAGCCATTCTCATATCAGATAAAACAGACTTTAAATTAACAACAGTAAAAAAGACAAAAATAAACATGCACTTCACACCAGAGCTTCCAGCTACTAGACCTACAAAAACAAAAAACAAAAAACAGACAGACAGCAATACAACAATAGTGGGTAACTTCAACACTTCACTACAGTAATAGACAAGTAATCAAGGCAGAAAGACAACAAAAAAATTGGAGTTAAATTGGACCCTAGAGCAAATGGAACTAACAGATATCTACAGAACACTCTACCCCAAAACTACAGGATACACATTTTTCTCATCAGCACAGGGAACATTCTCCAAGATAGACCATATGATAGGCCACAAATCAAGACTCAATAAATTTTTAAAAAGCTGAAGCAAAACACCATATTTGAAACACAGTATTACGCTACCTGAGCCTCCAAGATGACCAATTTTTTTAAATTATGAAATTAGTAAGTTAGTTTAAAAACAAAGTAGTCATAATCGCTGAAGAAGTATTCAGCTCATGAACAACAACAAAGAAGTCACACTAAAAACCACTAGAAACTAGAATATGTGACAACAGAGGTACATGCCAAGCACAATTTTAATTTGTTGTTCAGTTAAATGATAAATCCAATTTTAACTCTAGGTTAGAAGTATTAGAAGCATTGTTAGGTAAAACAAGGGAACCTTATGAATTATGTAGACTTTTAAAATGTTACTTGCTAAGAGAATTGTTAAATGGAATTGTATTGCTTATATGACACCAGGTTCTAAATTCTTGCCATACATTTTGTAGTATGGATTCAAGACTTTCAACTCATGTGAGTGAACGAGTTGAAATGAGTTGAATGAAATGATTTGTTCAGAGAGTGAACAAATATCTATTTATTAGAGCTTTATATTCATTTAAAGAAACAAGGACAAGATTTGCTTGTTAGATAAGAACTACTTTAGAAATATTTTACACATACACACAGAAAGTAAAATTATACATTAGCTGTCTGAAATAGATAAAAAGAGTTTCCTTAAACGAAAGGATAAAAATATCACAAGTGTTTGCTTTTCTTATTTTTCTACATTTATGTTTACATATACTTAAGTTATAAGCATATTCATAGGAATTAAAATATGAAAATAAATTATGTAAGGTAATTATTCTTCATTTTGCACTGACTTGGCATGCGACACTCACTATGGGAAATGATGATTCACCCACTTCTGTCAGGGATTTACACTTGGGTGTAGCCCTGGCGCTTGCTGATCATTTCTTATTCTTTGGCACATAGACATTAAGATACAAAAATAGCCCCGATATTAGTGTGCCTTCCAATTACCACTCAACTTAGGGTGTTTTCATTCTTTAATGCTCAAACTCTATAAATTGCTGTAGAAATAAAAAATCCCATTCCCAGGCTTCTGAAGTTGGAAGCAGGAGAAAATAGGAGACAGACCCAGTGTAGGGGTGTGTGTGTGTGTGTGTGTGTGTGTGTGTGTGTGTGTGTGTGTGTGTGTGTGAAAGAGACAGACAGAGAGAGAGAAACTATCACTAAGCAAAATTAACTGCAATAAAATTAATTAACCTGCTAATCAGCCAATCAAATCAACATTCATGAGTCTGTTACCGGACCTATCAAAGATGAACACCACCACCCTTGCCTTGAAGGGGCTTAGAGTCAATGGGATGACACACGAGTAAACAAATAATTACTATTAAATATGAGACCTCTTAGAGAGATTTAAAACTTTTGTTCTTTTTTTTTTTTTTTTTTTTTGAGTTGGAGTCTCACTGTCGCCCAGACTGGAGTGCAGTGGCCGATCCCAGCCACCGCAGCCTCGACCTGCTGGGCTCCGGCGATCCTTCCGCCTCAGCCTTCCAAGTAGCTGGAACTACAGGCACGTGCTACCACGCTCAGCTGATTTTTTTATTTATTGTAGAGATAAGGTCTCGCTGCCCAGGCAGGTCTCGAACCCACGGGCTCAGGCAATCCACTCACCTCAGCCTCCCAAAGGCACGGGATTACAGGCTGAGCCACCAAGCCCGGCTAACTTTTGTTCTTAAAGGCAAAATCTGATAACTCTTCTAAACATAACGGTCATAATCTGTCGATACTTCAAACTATATAAAGAGATGAAGTTTGCATTAGCTCAACAAAGCAAGAGTTCTGTTTTCTTGCATCAGCTGCTCACTTTCATTACACCTGCACACAAGTCAGTGCAAACAGCAACTGGATTTCTCCATTTTTCCAACTGTCTATTTTCCCTAAGATTCATGACTATACTTATAGTCAGATGATACCAAAAAAAAAAAAAGCTAAAACTCTTCAGGGGAAGAAGCTATAAAGAGGTTGTAAAGGAAATTCAGCTTCGACTAAAATCCGCAAGACAGCATCCTGGTCTTTTCCTCCTGCTTCCACAACTCCTCAAGAGCGTGCCCACACTGCAGCCTGCGGACACACAAGATCTCGCAACGGACTGTCTTGGGCAGAGGCAAGCGGACACTGTCAGCTCAGCCCCGACCTAAGTCCCAGGGACCCGTTGTCAACCAGGCAGCTACAGCTGGGAATACGATGCCAGCTCCTTCTCAGTGAGGACTTCTCAGATGGGCTAAGTATCAGTATTGGTGTGCTTAGTATTGGTGTGCTCAGTGCTAGACATAGGGGGAAGCAACAAGAGAAAACCAGAGAACCTAAACATGCTGAAGAGCCATGCACTGTGCTCAGAATACCACATCTCCCTCATTTTTTAAACCCACGAGAGCTGAAAAGACAAAATGAGATGACTTCTAAGGACAGCGAGGGAGAAGCGCGCCCATGTCTTGGTATGGGTGGGCAGGCAAGGCACACACTCACTGCTTTATCCACACAGACACAGGTCCCGTTCACTCTGGCTGCGTGAAAGTTTTTCTTTGTTATTTTTAACCAAGAGAATTATCTTTATATACCTAAAAAAAATTGTGAATGCAGAGACACTCCTTCTTTCCTGAAACTCACCAAGTCAATGTCTGAGACATGACTGAGTTTGAAAACTTGACAGCAAAACTACAGACAGACACATAATTCTAGACTCAACAACACCCCTTTAGATCTTCACGCTGATGTCTCTGCCAGGCTCTGTCAGCCTCTTGGCTTCCCTCCACCTTTCTACTTCTCCGACAACACCGCTTTTGCTGACGGTGCTGATGAGACCCCCACACCCTTGGCAAAGGCATGGACTCCCAAACTGGTTCAGGACTTTTAAGGGGCAAGCTAAGGGACAGGAATATAACTGACATTTACATCCTTTTACACATGAGAAAGTCAAAAACAAATTAAAAGCCATACTGTCAGCAAACAGCAAGGTTATGTACATTTGGCTTATTTTAAAAATAAGAATTAACTTAATTGCTTTCTGACTATAAAAATACATATTTATTATAACCAATATTGATACAATGTTGATTAACATTAATTAGGAAGTAAAAAATCATCAAAATGATGGCTCTGTTAACATTTTGGAGAACTATTTTCCAGACCAGTGTAACATACACGGTTTTATATAAATGTTGTGTTATTTATGACTGTTTTCCAATCTATTTTAATTTCCTAGGTAATAAACGCATGTGTATATTATTAATGCATACAGATACATCTCACCACTTTAACGGCTTCTCACTGTTATATAGATATAGCATTTACTATGTAATAATTAATCCTCTCTAGCAACTAAGTAAGATTGGCATCACTTTTCTTATTTCACAGATTCAGTCTTGGATTCTTTGTCTTACCCTATATCTTAGGACAAACTCTTAGAAGTAGAATCCATAGGGAAAAAGACGAGCGTTTGAGGTCTTTGGATTATTGATCAAAACCACCTTCCAGAAAGACTGTGCTAATTTATGGCCCACATTCACTGTCACCCACGTATTTTTAAATGTGCAGTATGGGAGTGGAAAAGACTGCGGAATACCTTCTAGACACATCCGGGAAAACTTGCAAGAGGTCAACTCTCATGGCGTTCCTTCTGCTGCCGATGTGCCCTTCCTGACTTGGAATGTGAAATTCGGGGACCTAAATGCCTGCAATCCATCTGATCATCAACTAACTGTATAACTCACTGGTAATCAAGCGCACACATATTCACACAGGTTTAGAGCCTTGTCCCCTTACACTTGCCTTTAGCATAAAATAAAACAAGACCGCCACCGCAAGTGGACTGCGCCGTTCGGGGCGCAGAGGGAACGAGGAGGACGCCAGGGCGAGGCCCCCAGGGCCGCACGTCGGCCAGGCAGAGTTCCTCCCACGCTGGAAGGCACGCCTCGCCTCCCCACGTTTGTGAACCGCTTCCAGAGCTTCACTCAGGTCACAGGTTCCCCTGGAGCCACGAGCGGAGGGGAACGAGGAATTCTTCTCTGGCAGGGGTGGAGCCAGGAGAGAAAACAGTGATTAACAGAGAGCACGGAAGGAGCACTCTGGGAACAAGAGCAAGCCGGCAGGACACGAGAGGCCCAGGGGCCCAGCGGCAGCAGGGAGTGGGTCGGGCAGGAAGTCCACAGCTGCAGGCCGGTCCTCATCCCACGCGAGGTCTCAAGGCCGGGAACTGCATTTCCAGGCACCAGTTTTCTCGCCTGTAAAAGTCGGGGGACTATCCGGGCTCGGTGGCTCGGCCTGCCATCCCGCGCCTTTGGGAGGCTGAGGTGAGCGGATGGCCTGAGCCCGCGGGTTCGAGACCCGCCTGGGCCACTTGGCGAGACCTCATCTCCACCATAAATCAAAAAATCAGCCGGGCGCGGTAGCGCATGCCTGTAACTCCGGCTGCTCGGAAGGCTGAGGTGGCAGGACCGCCGGAACCCTGCAGGTGGAGGCTGCGGGGGCCGGGAGCGGCCACTGCACTCCAGTCTGGGCGAGAGAGTGAGACTCCAACTCAAAAAAAAAAAGAAAAAGTCGGGGGACTGACCCATGATACCTGGTATCGTCTTCAGCTCAAACATCCTGATCAGACTCTATTCTAAGGTCTAGAAACCATTTAAACACCCACAGTTTATCTAATAATTTCTGATCTGTAAAGTCAGTGACCCATATTCCTATACAATCAGCATTCCAAGGTAGCTTTAGGGCCTGATTATGGCATACGTGTGTTTCATGAAAACTGGGTAAATAAGTTATGTCAATTTTGTCATGGTTCAGCTCTAGACAGGATTTAATGCATAAAATTATTACATATTTTTTCTATATTCATAGTAAACAGGGGAGAGAGAGTATTACTTTAATAATAAAGTTTAATTAAAATAAAACAATGTTTCTATACCAACATATCACTTTGAGTTTTCAAAAATTACAATAAAAAATAAGCAATCAGAGGCAACCCCCTCAGTAAGATTTTCTGTCCTCTCAATAAATCCTGCTTTAAAAAAAAAAAAGCAGTCACAATGCAGTAAAAACAGATTATAGTTAACCTTCAAACATAAGGGTAAGGCCACCAACCCCGGCACAGTCAAAAATTCACAACTGACTTTTGACTACCCAAAAACCTGAACTGCTAACAGTGTACTGCTGCCCAGAAGCTTCTGTTGCCACATGCTCTGTACGTCACAAGTATTATGCACTGTATTCTTACAATAAAGCTGGAGAAAAAAGTTATTAAGAAAATCATAAGGAAGAGAACCCAGATTCACTGTTCACCAAGTGAAAGCAGATCACCACAAAGGTCTGCTTCCTCACTGTTCTCACAATAAGCAGGGTCTGTATGAGTTCTGAGAAATTTTACTTTTTATAATAGACTTGTGTACATTTTATGGTATAAATGATAACAGACTAATCAGTGTGTGTGTGTGTGTGTGTGTGTGTGTGTGTGTGTGTGTGTGTATTTTATGCATTCAGGACATTCCTCACTTTTACTTAATTTTTTTCTATATTTCTAGGTTATGTAATTCATTTGTAATTTTTTCATTGCCACAAATCTCCAAAAATTTCCCAATACATTTCTTGAAAAAACAAATCCAAGCATAAGTGGACTGTGTGGCTCAAATCTGTGGTGCTCAAGGTCTAGACCTATTTTAATAAGACCAATGAGGGATCGGCAGCTGTGGGACACTGCTGGGGGGCGATGGGGGGGCACATAACAACACAGAGGGTGCCTGGTCCTAAGCCAGGGGAGTGAGGACCAGTGGGAGGCCCAAACTTCAGCTGTATACACATGACTTATGTACCTAATCCTGACTTGCACCCCACATCTCTATAATAAAAAAAGACCAAGATAATGCGCTATTATAAATTTTCAGACTTATGAGATCTGTCATAATCTGTTTCCTTTGACTTACTAAACTTTCCATTAATAGAAAAATGATTAAGGACCCTAAAATGAGTTATTTGTGTTATTAATGTCCCAGGCTTTTTCTCGACTGCTTAATCTGCTTCTTTAAACCCCAAGTGACCTTTGTTGGTTAAAAAAAAAAAAAAAAAAAAAA